>NC_141904.1:31668787-31971818 GCF_057802395.1 Ceratotherium simum simum
ATGGGGTGGCTCTATTTGTATTAGATGAAGTAGAGGAGTATAATAATATACTCCTTCAAGATAGGAGTATTATTAGGGATAAGGAGGGACATTTCATGACAAAAAAGTCAATTCATAAAAAAACATAATTTTATTTGTCTATGTACCTGTCAAGCCCAAGATCAAGTTGCCAGCTGGTTTGATTTCTGGTGAGGGCTCTCTTCCTGGCTTGCTGATGGCTGCCTTCTCCTTGTGTCTTCACATGATGTGGAGAGAGAATGGGCTCTCTGCTGTCTTTTCTTATAAGGACACTTATCTTACTGGATCCAGGCCCCTCCCCTTAATTACTTAATTAATTAAGTAATTAATTAACCTTAATTACTTCCGTAAAGATCCTATGTCCAAATACAGTTACATTGGAGGCTTGGGCTTCAACATATGAATTTGGGGGAGAAGGACAGAAACATTTAGTTAATAACAAGTAATAATGAATGTTTTCTTAAAAAAAGATGTGAGTTTATTGAAGAGGAGTTGTTGTTGATTTTGTTGTTTTTTTATTGTAAGACACCGTCTCATGGAATATAAAATTAGATTAAACAAATGAAAAAGAAAAAGGTATAATTCTGTACCTGGAAAAGTACCTGGAATATGCTGAGAGAACTTATTTTTTGAAGTAATTCTACCAATGCAAAACAGACAAACAAGTTAGCAAACGGAAACGTTTATGTAACAACCCTAAAGTTATGAAGATGTGAATAATTCCAAATATTTGCAACACTTCAAAGTATTTCATGAACTAATGTTTAACATCCTGCCTCAGAATATAGAAGCAAAACTATCTAAGCACCAACTAAATCAAATGATAAATTTCATTTTGAGATATAGGGAAAAATTGCATGGCCATAATGAAAAATAATGACTTAATCAGACATTGTATTGAAAAGATTCAGAGAAAGAATTCTGTGGGAAGAATATTTTGGAAGAAAAATTAATCTGAAGACACATACAGGCTGCTCCTTACTCCTAAAATAGATCTCAATTTCAAGAGGATAATAGCCTCTTTTTCCAGTATTGTATCTAAGATATTCAGGGCACACACTGCAAGGCTGAAAATATGAAAAAGGGACTTGGCTCCTGATCTTTCATACTTTCCCCAGGAAATATTTTTCTGCTGGTAGCCAACAAAAAATAAAGGCCACTTGTATACCTAGGATGTAATCAATGACAAGATATAAATATAGGTATATGTGCTGATGGCAGTATTGCTCTCTACTAAAAATTTGATGTGTCTTATGTATGTGTGGGCCATAAGAAATCAGTGTCTTTCCCAAGTAAATTGTTTGCCTCTCAGCCTCAAAATCTGCAGAGATTTTTTAACTGATTCTTCCACTGTGTACTTTATGGCCCAATACTAGTGATGTGTGTTCCTTTTCTCTTCTAGCTTTACTTGACTCTTAGAACCTGCCACTATTTATAAGAAAAGTTTCAGGGGTTTTTGTTTTAAAATAAATTTAATGTTGAAATCAACACCATCTTTGATCTTAAATATTGTTCTTCTGGAAATAAAGATGGGATCTAGTTAAGAAGAGACAAAGTTTACTGTCAGGTTGTTTAAAATGTACTCTCAAATATTCTTGGGGAAAATCTCATGGTAAATAATTGAAATCAGGTTGGTGTCAAGATGGCAGCATAGGCAGACTCTCAACTCTTCCCAGGACACAACAGATCTACAACAACACTTGGAACAATTACCCCTGAGAGAGAACTGAAAACTGGATAAGAGAATCCCTGCAATAAGCCACAGTCCTGACTGAGGTAGAAGAGTCAGAAATTCCCTTCCAGAGAGTAAAAAATGTCACCCTTGCAAGCCACAGCACTTCACAGCTGCCCAGGAGCAGTCCAAAGGTACACAGCCTTCCCTGGAGGAGTGGGAGACCTCAGCGGGGAAGTGTTGCTGCTATAAGCATTTTTTGGATCCAGCACAACCGAGATGAGTGTCATAGGCTTGCTGGCTACTAACAACAATGCGGAATACCCCCAGAAAAGCTATCAGACAGAAGGGAAAAAAACAGCTCTTAAAGGGCCCAAACACAAATTCACCCATTTTGGAAAGCAACCTAAAATCACCAGAAAGAAAGGTGCACAGCCCTTTGGTGAAAAGAGACTTACCTGATAGGCTCCGGGTGCATCTCAGTGAGAGGTGAGATCTCTCCAGGGACTGAGATGTTGGCGGCAGCCATGGTTGTGACCTGTTGCAGGCATGCTGACACAGATGCTGGCAGTTCTTTCCCTGGCCTCTCAGCCCAGGGTCTGCCCCACCCACTAGAGCACCAATGTAATCCAGCTCAGCCAGGGCAGGCAGCCCTCCCTAGGGACTGTCTCCACCCAATAGCAAGTTCTCGGGCAGCTTGTGTGCCTGCGTGGGCTAAGTGACTGGATTCTCTGCAGCTGGGTGAGTGAGTCCACCTTTGTGGGGCAGGGTGTGTGCGAGGAGCGGGTGGATTGTGTGGGACATCGGTGGAGTGTGTGGGACCTCTGCAGTGGGGTGAGTGGGTCCACTTCAGGGGGTCAGTGAACACGCATGGGGCAGGACTGTGTTGACAGTGTTGGTGCCCCTGAGGGTGGTGTGTCTTGTCAGCTGCAGAAGACTGGTGCCTCTCAAACAGCCACATAAGGCATTGGCCCCACATTCCAAAGCCTGAAACAATTGGGTGCTCCCTTGCCCAGGGCCAGCCCCACCCAGCTGCAATCCTAAGAGAGCTGATGAGACCCATATAGGCCAGAGGCCTACAGTAATTGTAAACCGCTGAGCCTAGCAACCAGCCACACTGGGGGCCTGCTCACTTAACAGAAAAACTGCAACAAAAATGTGCTATTGGACCTTGCAGCTAACTGTGCTGGGGCTCCCAACACCCGATAAAGAGACTGAAGGGTTAATAGCAGCCACACACAGCTGAACATTACAACCAGCCAGCCAGAGGGACAGCCCAGCCTCCTTGTTGCACCTACAGCAAAAGCAACCTTGCCACAACAGAAGGACACACATAGCCCATATGTAGGTCACTCCTGGAATATTTGGAACTGGTGATAAGAGGGATGCACACTGCTGGACCTCATAAGGCATCTCTTACATAAGGCCACCTCTCCAAGATCAGGAGACATAGCTGACCCACCTAATACATGGATACAAGCACAGAGAAAGAGGGAAAATGAGGAGGCAAAGGAATACGTTCCAAGTAAAGGAACAGGACTAAACCCCCGAAAAAGAACTAAACAAGACAGAAGTGAGCAATCTACCTAGAAAAGAGTTCAAGCAAATAGTCATAGGGATGCTCACTGATCTTGGAGAAGAATGGATGAACTTAGTGAGAATGTCAACAAAGATTTGGAAAATATAAAAAAGAACCAATCAGAAATGAAGAATACAATACTAGAAATGAAAAATCCACTAGAGGGTCTCAAAAGCAGAGTAGATGATACAGAAGAATGGGTCAATGAGCAGGACAAAAGACTAGAGGAAATCACCCAAGCTGAACAGCTAAAAGAAAAACAAATTAAAAAGAATGAGGACAGTCTAAGGGACCTCTGGGACAACATCAAGCACACTAACATCCATGTCATAGGTGTCCCAGAAGGAGAAGAGACAGACAAAAGGGCAGAGAATCTATTTGAAGAAATAATAGCTGAAAACTTTCCTAACCTAATGAAGGAAACAGACATCCAGGTACAGGAAGCACAAAGAGCACCAAACAAGATAAACCCAAAGAGGCCCACACCAAGGCACATCATAATCAAAATGTGCAGAATTAAAGATAAAGAGAGAATTCTAAAAGCCACAAGAGAAAGACAACAAGTTACATACAAAGGAAACCCGACAAGGCTATCAGCTGCTTCTCAGCAGAAAGCTTACAGGCTAGAAGAGAGCTGCACGATATATTTAAAGTGTTAAAAGAAAAAAACCTACAGCCAAGAATACTCTCCCTGGCAAAGTTATCATTCAGAATGGAAGGAGAGAGAAAGAGTTTCCCAGACAAGAAAAATAAGCGGGGTGTTTATCACCAAGAAACCAGTCCTACAAGAAATGCTAAAGGGATTTATTTAAGGGGGAAAGAGAAGACTACAAATAGGAAAAACATATCCATTTCCATGATAAGATGGTAACGGATACAAACACACAAACAAGAGGTTAGATATGATATCAAAAATATAAAATGTGGGAGAAGGGGCGTAAAAGATTAGAGCTTTTAGAAAGAGGTCAAACTACAGAAACCATCAACTTAATATAGATTGCTATATACATAGATTATTATATATGAACCTCATGGTAATCACAAACCAGAAACCTATAATAAATACACAAGAAACTAAGAGAAAGGAACTCAACCATAATACTAATGAAAACCATCAAACCACAAGAGAAGAGAGCAAGAGAAGAAGAACAGAGAAAAGCTAATAAACACCCACAAAAAAGTAGCGAAATGGCAAGAAGTGCATCCTTGCCAATAGTTACTTTAAATGTCAATGGGATAAATGCTCCAATCAAAAGGCATAGGGTGGCTGATTGGATAAAAAAACAAGACCCATATGTATGCTGCATACAAGAGACACACTTTAGACCTAAAGACACTCACAAACTGAAAGTGAAGGGATGGAAAAAGATACTCCATGCAAATGGCAGTGAAAAGAAAGTTGGGGTAGCAAGACTTATATCAGACAAAATAGACTTTAAAACAAAAACTGTAACAAGAGACAAAGAAGGACACTATATAATGATCAAGGGAAAAATCCAACAAGAGGATACAACATTTGTAAATATCTATGCACCCAACATAGGAGCACCTAAATATATAAAGCAATTATTTACAGACATAAAAGGAGAAATAGACAGTAACACAATAATAGTAGGGGACTTTAACACTTCACTTACACCAATGGATAGATTATCCAAACAGAAAATCAATAATGAAACATTGGCCTTAAACGACACACTGGAACAGATGGACTTAGTTGATATATGCAGAACATTCCATCCAAAACCAAAGAATACACATTCTTTTCGAAAGCACATGGAACATTCTCCAGGATTGATTACATATTAGGCCACAATACAAGTCTCAATAAATTTAAGATTGAAATAATACCAAGCATCTTTTCTGACCACAACGGTATGAAAATGGGAATCATCTACAGGAAGAAAATCAGAAAAGTGACAAATATGTGGAGATTAAAAAAAATGCTACTGAACAACGATTGGGTCAATGAAGAAATCAAAGAAGAAATCAAAAAATACCTGGAGACAAATGAAAATGAAAATACGACATGCCAGAATTATTAGGATACAGCAAAAGCGGTTCTAAGAGGGAAGTTTATAGCAATACAGGCCTACTTCAACAAACAAGAAAAATCTCAAATAAACAATCTAACAGTGCACCTAAAGGAACTGGAAAAAGAAGAACAAACAAAGCCCAAAACTAGTAGAAGGAGGGAAATAACAAAAGTCAAAGCAGAAATAAATGAAATAGAGACTAAAAAAAAATACAAAAAATCAATGAAACCAGGAGCTGGTTCTTTGAAAAGATAAACACAGTTGGCAAAACTTTAGCTAGACTCACCAAGAAAAAAAGAGAGAAGACTCAAATAAATAAAGTCAGAAATGAAAGAGGAGAAATTACAATGGACACCTCAGAAATATAAAAGATTATAAGAGAATACTGTGAAAAGCTATACACCAACTAACTGGATAATCTAAAAGAAATGAATAAATTCTTAAAATCATACAACCTTCCAAAACTGAATCAAGAAGGAATAGGGAATTTGAATACACTAGTCACCAGTAAAGAGATTGAAACAGTAATCAAAAACCTCCCAAAAAATAAAAGTCCAGGACCAGACAGCTTCCCAGCGAATTCTACCAAACATTCAAATAAGACTTAATACCTATCCTTCTCAAACTCTTCCAAAAATTGAAGAGGATGAGAAGCTTCCTAACTCATTCTACAAAGCCAATATTACCCTGATAGCAAAACCAGACAAGGACAACACGAAAAAAGAAAATTACAGGCCAATATCACTGATGAACATCGATGCAAAAATCCTCAACAAAATACTAGCAAATCACATACAACAATACATTAAAAAGATCATACACCATGATCAAGTGGGATTTACTCCAGGGATGCAGGGATGGTTCAACATCTGCAAATCAATCAACATGATATACCACATTAACAAAATGAAGAATAAAAATCACATGATCATCTCAAAAGATGCAGAGACAGCATTTGACAAGATACAGTGTTCATTTATGATAAAAACTCTGAATAAAATGGGTATAGAAGCAAAGTCCCTCAACATAATAAAGGTCATATATGACAAACCCACAGCTAATATCATTCTCAATGGTGAAAAACTGAAAGCTATCCCTCTGAGAAGAGGAATCAGACAAGGATGCCCACTCTCACCACTCCTATATAACATAGTATTGGAAGTCCTAGCCAGAGCAATCAGGCAAGAAAAGGAAGTAAAAGGGATCCAAATTTGAAAGGAAAAAGTGAAAACTGTCACTATTTGCAGAAAACCCTAAAGAATTCACCAAAAAACTTTTAGAAATAATAAATGAATACAGCAAAGTTACAGGGTACAAAAATCAGTTGCCTTTCTATATACTAACAACAAAGTAGCAGAAAGAGAAATTAAGAATACAACCCCACTTACAATTGCAACAAAAAGAATAAAATACCTAGGAATAAACTTAACCAAAGAGGTGAAAGCTCTATACACTGAAAACTATAAAACATTGTTGAAAGAAATTGAAGACACAGACAAATGGGAAGATATTCCACGCTCTTGGATTAGAAGAATTAACATAGTTAAAACGTGCATACTTCCTAAAGCGATCTGTAGATTCAGTGCAATCCCTATCAAAGTCTCAACAAGATTTTTGACTGAAATATAACAAAGAATCCTAAAATTTATATGGAACAACAAAAGAGCCCGAATAGCCAAAAGAATCCTAAGAAAAAAGAACAAAGCCAGAGGTATCACACTCCCTAATTTCAAAATACACTACAAAGCTATAGTAACCAAAACAGCGTGGTACTGGAACAAAAACAGACACACAGATCTATGGAACAGAATTGAGAGCCGAGAAATAAACCCACACATCTATGGACAGCTGATTTTTGACAAGGGAACCAAGAACATACAATGGAGAGAGGAAAGTCTCTTCAATAAATGGTGTTGGGAAAACTGGACAGCCACATGCAAAAGAATGAAAGTAGATCATCTTACACCATACACAAAAATTAATTCAAAATAGATTAAAGACTTCACTGTAAGACCTGAAACTGTGACACTTCTAGAAGAAAACATAGGCAATGCACTCTTTGACATCAGTCTTAGCAGCATATTTTCAAGTACCATGTCTGACTGGGCAAGGGAAACAATAAAAAAAATAAACAAATGGGACTACATCAAATTAATTTCCTTCTGCACAGCAAAGGAAATCATCAACAAAATGAGAATACAACTGACCAATTGGGAGAAGATATTTACAAACCATATATCTGATAAGGGGTTAATCTCCAAAATATATAAAGAACTCATACATCTCAATAAAAAAAAACTAACAACCTAATTGAAAAATGGGCAAAAGATATGAACAGACATTTCTCCAAAGATATACAGACAGCCAACAGGCACATGAAAAGATGTTCATCATTAACAATCAGGGAAATGCAAATCAAAGCTACAGTGAGATATCACCTCATGCCCATCAGAATGGCTATAATTAACAAGACAGGAAACAACAAGTGTTGGAGATGATGTGGAGAAAAGGGAACTCTCATACACTGCTGGTGAGAGAGCAAAGTGGTGCAGCCACTATGGAAAACAGTACAGAGATTCCTCGAAAAACTAATAGAACTGCCATATGATCCAGCTATTCCACTACTGGGTATTTATCCAAAGAATATGAAAACACGAATGCATAAAGATACATACACCCCTATGATCATTGTAATGTTATTCACAATAGCCAAGACTTAGAAGCAACCTAAGTGCCCGTTAAGGGAGGAATGGATAAAAAGGATGTGGTATATACATACAATGGAAAACTAGGCATAAAAAATGATGAAATCTGGCCATTTTTGACAACATGGATGGACCTTGAGGGTATTATGCTAAGCAAAATAAGTCAGAGGGAGAAAGTCAAATATTCTATGATCTCAGTTATAAGTAGAAGACAAAAACAACAACAAAAAATCACATAAAGACAGAGATTGGATTGGTGGTTACCAGAGGGGAAGGGGGGAGGGAGGAGGTAAAAGGAGTGATTAGGCACATGTGTATGGTGATGGATTGTAATTAGTATTTGGGTGGTAAACATGATGTAATCTACACAGAAATCAAATATAATGATGTACACCTGAAATTTATATAATATTATAAACCAATGTTACCACAATATTAAAAATATATATATATTGAACCAAAAAAAAAAGATATTGGTAACAACTTAAAATTTGTAACTAAAAATAATGCAGCTGAAAACAATGCATACATTAAAAAATATTATATATGCCAAATTTTAACACATTGAAGACCAACAGTGCATTAATTTGAGGTGCTCAGTGGATTCACTTGTTGTGCAGAACTCAAACTTCATTTGCCATTCAGTTTAATCAAAGAATATATCGTAATTCCACAGCATGCAGTTGGATGAGGGAATAAAAACTATTACCATTTGCAAATACTTATCTTTGTGAGTCAGAATGTTATTACTATTGTACAATCAAAACAAATTACAGAAATAAATTGATACAACTGCATCATAGTTCCCGATTTCAAATGTGCGTGCTTATCCAGTTTTATATTTATTAATTTTTCCTTATAATAAGTAAATATATGTTTGGGTTATCAAATAAATTTATATTAATAGACTAAAAAAAAGAGTAACCAATAGAAGTTTCAAATTACAAAAACAATCTTCAAAATAAGAAATGGAATAAAGGGAGTAGAACTTGGAGAAAAAAGAAATCTTTACATAAACAGGAGATAGGAAAGAAGAAAAGGAGAAGCAAACAGAAAAAAATGGTAAAAAATAAGATGTGGTTAGAAATAGTCCATTACATTAAAAATAAAGCATTGTGGGGAAAAACATTAAATATTTTTTCAGGTGTCTGGAAAGAGTTAAAATTCTAATCTAGTCACTTTCCTTCTTTCATAATGGCCAGTGGATCCCTGCTAGCTCCATCATAAAGCTAGAAGTATATTTATTTTTCACGAGTAGGTTTCGCAAACTGGACATTATTGTTCTTTGTATCCTTGACTTTATATGAGAGATCACTCCACAGACCAATAACCAACTCATTTAATACAGGTCATTGAACAATTGGCCCATAGTAATGATCTTGCATTCTGGCTGCCTTGTGCTAAATTTCCTCTCACAAGAGTCAGGAAGAAACACCTGCTACAGTTTCTCTCCATCTCAACCTCTCCTCCACCCTGAAAAATCTGGTGTGCTTAATAAACATCATTAAAATGTGTTTCTTAACACCATTTCTTCCCCCAAAATTCTATCATGGCTTTCATTTTTGACCAGTTTCTTCTCTTTTATAGATTTTTAAGGATATATCTAAATAAAGTTTGCTTAAGGTAAATATTGACTCAGAAAATTCAAAGTCAGAATCACAATTTCAGGGAATTTGTGGGGGCTATGGAATGATTTCAAATATAAGTTCACTGCAGTCCAAAATGCCTAAGGACATACAACTACTTACCAGTGGAAGTGAAACTAGAACCCAGGCCTTATAGAATATATCAGATTTGTTCATATTTATTTATAGGTCTGTCTACACAATACTAGAGCAGTCAGTTGAAAAGTAGAGAGATTGCTTTTATCAGCTAGTAGTTTTGTCTACACCTTATGTAAGCAATATGGCTGTAAGTTACAGTGCTATCCATGTAGATGAGATGCAAGTTACAGATGTTATCTGTGAAGTCTTGTTATCTCCTCCAGGCAGAAGATGGGAGAGGGGGAATTTACAGCTTTCTCCCATTCTGGTACTAAGAAATATTTAAGAAACTCCTATGAGGTTTATTTCATAGGTGATTTCAATAATGGCTAATCTGTCCATTAATTTCAACCTCATGCCAAATTTTAGAAAATTTACCATAATATCAGACTACCCATTTCTAGTATTTCCATTAAAAATTATAAAATAACAGAAGTAGAAGACATCTTAGAAATCACCTACTTCCTCGTTGATACGTGAAGAAACAGAGGCCTAGAAAGGTGAAGTGACTTGCCTGAGGTGTCAGAGATAATTCATACCAGATCATTGACTAGAATCCAGATCCTTTGATTCTCACTCTAGGGCCCATTTACCATTATTGGGGGGAAGGGGAGAAGTTTGGGGTCGCTAGTCAGTTCTTTGTTCTTCCACTAAACTGTTTTTGATTCAAGTGTTTATGAACCAGTCCTTCTGAAAACAAAAACACCAGCAGAAATGCTTACAGTAGAGAGAAAAAAATTATTTATTTTATTCATTCATTGAATAAGTGGCATGCGATGTTCCAGATAGTCGAGATGGATCACCTCCCTTTACGAACCTTGCATTTTAGTGGAGAAGGAGGGAGGTGGAGACAGACAGTCTAAGGAAAATAGATAAATAGGCCAAATTAGTTTATATAGTGATCCATCTTATGAAGAAAATAAAACAGAATGTAAAAGAGAAGATGACTACTTTAAATGAAAGAAGGTCCTTCTGAAGCATGAACTCTTACACTAGAAGCTGAATGACTACAAGGATCCAGCCATGTGAGGCTCTGAGGAAGCCCACTCTAGACCGTGGAGGCAAAGCGCCTGAAACCACAAGGCTGGCAAAATAAGCCAGGAGGAGAAAGGCCAATGTGGCTATAATGTGGTGACTGAAGGAGAGGGTAGAAGGCTATGAGGTCAGAGGGAGGTAGGAGCCCTATCATGTCCATGATAAGCAGTTTGAATTTTATTCTTAGTGTAAAGGTGTCCATTTGAAGGTTTTACACAGGGAAACATCATTTCTAAATTCGATTTTTTTTAGATGGCCATGACTGCATATGTGGAGAATAGATTACAGCAATGCCACTATAATTCGGTCTATATTTCATGACATGCAACAGAGAGTAAAACAACCTAATCAGATAAGACAAAGCAAAAATAACTGGAATTATTTGAACCTTATTTTATAAAACCAATTGAGGAAAGAAAGTTATAGAAGGGGACAGCTGAAACCTGGAACCCCATGCATCTGGCTGATGACAAGGGAAGGACCTTGCTATCCGGGGACACTCAATGCAGCTTAAGAGTCCAGGAAATTTGAAGATGGTCATTAAAACTTGTGGTACAAATTACGTGGCCAAGATCAGCCTATTTTGCAAAAGTCACAGTAATGAATCTTAATGAGAACATTAATGTGTTATATTCTCAATCTATCTTATTTTCACAATCTTTTCTCTTGACCTTGATCATTTATTCTACTTTTACATGACCTGTCCTTGAGGGAATGGAGAGGCTCCGTAAGCCATTTGCCCTGTTCTCTCCAGGGTCCAAAGCACTCACCCATTAAAGCGCCCTTATAAGTGGTAGGTCTGACCCCTGTGTGAAAAGACTTCACAAGACATAAACAGGCATCGTTTGTTAGTAAGGCACTGTGTTAGTATTTTATATATTCCATCTCATTTATCTTAACAAAATCATAAGATGGGTATTATTTTTTCCATTTTCCAGATAAGAAAGTTGAGACTCAAAATGTTTGGAAAACTGTCTTGGGTCATACAGCCAGTAAATGGCAGAGTTGAGATTTTAAGCCAGGAAAGTATGGTTCCAAAGACCAAGAGCTTCTCATTGGGGTAGTCCAAAAAGAATTCTTCATGCTGTAAAAGGACCTTAGGTAGAGTTCTGCCTGGCCTTCCTATAGACCTTGTGGGACCCGGAGTGTATACCAACTTTCAGTCATTGTTAATCAGCTTCTCATCACTAGTGGGAATATTCTGACATATTTTTTTAAACCTGAGTGATAGTTAATTGGATACCAATGGTGATGCAGGAAATTAGGATTAGTGCAGCATTATGAGAGCATTAAAGTTGTCTTTTATAAAACAACTTTTAAAAAGGTTGAATGTTATGTCAAATCATCCTACACTCCCATTACAGCTCAGTGTTGCAAATTGTTTTTCTTTTTGTGGTAATTTAATGCTCCCCTGAACTGGCTCCTGTGATTTCAGAAGCTGGCCTCTGAACAGTCACGTTCACCCATACAGACTCCCACAATGAGAAATTCATTTTCTGCTTGACTTTGTAAGTGAAATTACAGTCTGACACCACTCCTTTCTGCTGTCACTAAAGAGTATTAATGAAACATGGTACCAGAAATTTATTTGCAAGGTTGTCTTCTATTATATCCTTTGGTATATGGATATGCCATTTTAGATCCTGTGACAAGGCAGCGGGGCGCACAGAGAAAACTCTCAGTGTAGCCAAGAAATCACACAAATTGGTCTCTAGATTGAAGAGAAGGCAACATTTTCAGAGAGGTCTTAACAGTTACAAAAGACAGCTGTTCTTAGATCTATATAGATGTTTATATTCTGCCACTGGATCCCAAAGCTAAGGTTGTCTTTAAATAGGATGTTCCTATTTATCAATAAGTCATAAAATATTAGAGAGCCTACCATCCTTCAGAAAGGGCAGTTATCTAGATAACGAAACTCATTGTTCAGGGTATGGTTGCAGAAGCAAGATGTTTAACATCAAGGTGAAGTTTCTTGTATTTCCCTGTTGACTGACTCCTTGTTCTCCCTACTTTGAGAACAAAACAAACCATATTTAAGCAGCAGCCTGTTCAGATATTCTGATCTGAAGACAACTCACCCAAGATTCTTCCAACATTTTGTCCATATCCTTGCTAATTCACCACAATTTATGAATTACACTGACCTGAGAAGGGTCAGCTAGCTTTCTATTCAGTCTGCACTCAAGGGTCATCTACACATGCCTCTGAGCTATCCCCCAGTGCCTTACTTCCACAGCCAAAGTAAGCAACTTACACTTACCTCCTTGTATCAATTTGTTAATACAGTACTGTGAGTGGTTTTGTGATCTGGGTAACCTTGGTTAGCAGTTGACTATTGCTGTATCCCCAGGAAAAGCACCCGGCACACTAGCAGAGAAACAAAAGATATTAGTTGCGTAAATAAATGAAGAAATAACTCGAAGGTAGCTGTTTTGCTTCCAAAGTTGTGCAAACCACGTCAAGCTTCTGGAACCAAAACTATGGAAAGAACCAGACTTGATTTATTTTTTGTTCAGTGAGGAAGGTTTGCCCTGAGCTAACAATCCTTGGCAATCTTCTTCTATTTTTTGCTTGAGGAAGATTTGCCCTCAGCTGACATCTGTGCCAATCTTCCTCTTTTTGCATGTGGGATGCCTCCACAGCATGACTGATGTGCGGAGTAGGTCCACGCCCAGCATGAGAACCCGTGAACCCAGGCCGCTGAAGCAGAGCATGTAGAACTTGAACCACCTGGCCCTGGGGCCAGTCCCCAGACTCGAGTTCTGTGACATTTTCCAGGTCCTTTCGGGCTTTGAATGAGCCTGTTCTGCACTCTCCTTGTACTTTCAGTTTTGCTATTTGGTGGTTGCAGTCGTTCCCACAAATTGTCGACTGCTTATTTTTAAAACGCTATCTTGTAGCTCATGAACTTGAACATGAGCTACTGTTTGGTTCTCTGTAGACTTGATCTATTTTTAGCTTTAATTTTTACCAATGGCAAATCTTATAGATCAATTTGACTGTGATCATTCACTAAAAATCATCCTTTTTCTGGGATTTTTCGGGGGTCATTGTTTTCCCAGTGGCTCTGACATAACTTCTTCCAATCAACTTGCCTTCATCCCCAAGACAGAGTTAGTTAGTCCTCCCCTGGCTTTTGTAACATCTCTTATCATGCACTTATTATTACTTTCTATCATAATTGACTATCATTCTCTCCCATTCTGGACTGTGTGTGTTCTAAGAGCCTGTGACCTATTTACTTATTTTTCTTTTTCTCCAGAACTTAGCACAGTGCTTAATATATAACAGAGTCTTACTATAAGTTTGATAAATAAATGGATACAGAAAGAAAGAATATATGGATAGATAGAGAGATGATAAATAAATGGAATTTGATTCTGGGGAGACAGGCAGAGTTCCCTTTGGGTTCTGGCATAAACCTCAACAGACTTTTGTTGACAGTGAATAAATGATTTTGGAGTCTACATTAAAAACTGATATCTATTGGTCAGGGGCAGTACAACATGGAAAGCAGGAGTCTTGAGAACTTTTTATCAACTTCTCATAGACTAAGACATTTTTCTCTAAGACCTAAATTTCAAGTGCTTTTTGCCCTAGTTGTAAAGATGAGAAAATATCCTAGGTATCAGCAATCCCTCAGTGTGGAATTTGAAGAGAGTCTGATGGAGTTCGTAAGTTTGCCCTAGTTTTCTGAAACTCCTCCTGACATGCGGATATGTAGGCAATAATTATCAAGTTCCTCCCTCATGCTCTTAAACCAGTTCTGTGCTAGAATGGAAAAAGACAGTCAATTATTAGGTGAATTATTACAAGATTAATGGGGAAACAGTAATTTTGTTCTATCCCAAATACCCAATCTCATTTCTTACTGCCTGGAGATCATTATTATTAATAATTCCAGGCCTTGGGCTAAGTAAGACTGGTGTACATTGGCATATTTAATGTTCATGACAGCCTAGTGAAAAGAGGCTAGTCTCATTTTATGCAAATTGATATCATGCAAATTTTAATTATGCAAATCTGAACTCATTGAATATAAAATTATCAACACATTCTCACTTTATTTACAAAATTTCAAATATAGCAAACACCTCCCAATTCTAAAAAGTATCAAGAATTGCCTAATTTCAATGACAAGCCTAGAGAATTTTAAATAGTACTTATGCTTTGGTCACATGTGGGTGCGCCACTCTTGCTGGAAAATAACAATTGTTAGAATAAAAGCTAATACTTATTGAATACTAAGTACTTCATAGATATCATCCTCTTTATTTTTCACAGAAAAATCCTATGTGGTAGGATGATTATTATCCCATTTTGCAGATGATGAAAATGTGACATGCCAAAGGCTACACAGCTGGTGAGTGGCAGATGTAGAATTTAAACTCGGCAAGCTGACTCTAGGCTTAATTGATGCCTAGCCTCACTTTTCAGGATTAGTCTTGAATTATGTGCATTTGTAACTAAATATAGTCTTTAGGAACTCTCCTCTTACATAAAATATACCTGCCTTGTAGGTACTGTATTCTCCCCTTTGAAACTGAAGTTTTAATTGATGAAGTAACTTGCCCAAGGCCTCAAAGCTAATAGAAGCCAAACTCCTCTGGCAGGTTCATTGGCTGTTATGTCTAAATAAGGTCACAGATACACCTGGAAGATCAATCTGAGACTCTGAGTCCTCCAGTTTTTGTTCTTTAAGGCCTCTTAGCTGTTTGCATAACGTTGGGTAAGCTTAGCCCACACAACGCCTCGTATTCAGTCCCTAAGCCTCTTTTCCTTCCCCAAGACCATTCAGATATAACCGTCTCCTAAGAAAAATGCACGTGTCCCAAATTCCTGACTACCCTACTTTATCCTCCAATTAAAGTTTAGACAGAAGAACCCTCTGGGTGATTTGTCTGAGTGCTCACACTCCTAACAATGTCTGTTCTGTAACGATAACACCATCTTGTCAAACAGCAACCAGAATCAATACGTGTTTGACCCAGGCAAATATCAGGGGAGGCGGAGAGAGTGAGTCACTAATAACCCCACCACACATTCTTGTTATCAAACTCAGATAGATTTTTGCAGTGCTTGTCTTACCCAATGGAAAATGTAAGATGTATTCTTTCCAGGTTGGCATCAGAATTGACAAAAACTGTGTTGTAACTTGTGGAAGCCGAAAATTGAGGACACGTCCTTTCACTATTCTCCAAACGCAGCTCCACAGCAGATGAAGCAAAGCTTTTGTGTGAGACCAAGTTCATGATGACGTGTTGTGGTGGAGGACAATGGGCAATTTTTACATAGAAGCTACTGAAGTTTTCTGTCTTTTCTACTGGCAATAGATTTAACATCAATTAACTTTTGTGTGTGTGCACGCGCACATGTGTACGCATGTGTGCAACAGAATGGTGGGAAAGAAAAACAGTTTTCTCAAGCGAAAAGACAACAGCCTACTAATGGTAAATCCTCTTTGGCACAAAATAAATTCTTTTTCTTGGAAGAACAAAAGATCATAAAATAGGAAATTTCCTGGCATCTACGGCTCTGTGTCCTGACTATCCCGAGTGGGTGTGGGCCCTTCACATTGACTTCAACAAGCATTTGCTTCTAGGCCATCTGAAGTAGCTACAGGAATCAATTAAAACAAAGGAAACAAAAATTTCCTCAAACTAAGTGCATAGCACAGTTTCTTCTTTCTTATTATCAGCATCAGCATCGTTAGTCAATACTTAAAATTTTCTGGAAAGTACTTAACTTATAACACTCTTAATTGTTTAACACAGTATACTTACAAGTTCCATTTATAGATGTTGAAGTTGGGACCCAGAGCAGTTAAATTACTTGTCCAAGGTCACACAGTGATGGATCTGAGGCTGGAAGCAGGAGCCCACTCATTGCTCTATCACATCTGCAGCCTTCCTTCCTTGATCAGATAATTAATGCACCAAGAAAGTTTCTGATTTTTCCTCATCTAGTGCTTCCAAGAGATAATTCTCTTTCTTCTTGGACACTTGTGAGAAAAGTATGTACACCATGGGGGCCGGCCCCGTGGCTTAGCGGTTAAGTGCGCGTGCACCACTGCTGGCAGCCCGGGTTCAGATCCCGGGCGCGCACTGACGCACCACTTGTCCGGCCATGCTGAGGCCGCATCCCACATACAGCAACTAGAAGGATGTGCAACTATGACATACAACTATCTACTGGGGCTTTGGGGAGAAAAAGGGAAAAAAAAAAAGGAGGAGGATTGGCATGGATGTTAGCTCAGGGCTGATCTTCCTCACCAAAAAAAAAAAAAAAAAAGAATGTACTATGAAAAGGAGCACAGGACCACTTGCTCAGAGGAGCTCATGAAGAATAAAGAGATGAAGACAAGTCAAGTCAGCCAGCAAGTGTGATGAGCAGCGGAGTAGCAGCCTCTTCCTGTCCTTCTCATACTGCCCGAGTCAGCAGGGAACCTGGGTCTTTGAGGAAATGTCAAGGAAATGAGCTATTTGTTAAATGTCAAGGCTGAATCATTTCAGTTTAGCATAAAAGAGAGTAGTTGCAATTGTGTAATGACAAAAAGAAGGTGGCGAATGAAGCTAGGAAATTCAGAAGTACTGGGCATCTCTGCAGACGGGGGAGCAGGGCCATGACAAGGATCTCAGGGCAGACAGATCTCAGTTCCGCCACTAGGACTAAGTGGAAACCTGCTCACAGAAATTCCCTGGCCTTCTAGAAAAGGACTCTGGTTGGCCTGGTGTGGGTCACGTGTGGAAATGAGGTCTAGCCTCTTACTTGAGGTCCTAAGATGAAACAGATGGTAGGCAGTTAAAAATAACAAATAGCTACTTCAGCACATTTTCTTTTAATATCTGAATTTCCACACATATTTTCAAATATCACATGTATTACATTTTAAAACATACTTTCAAAGTATTTTAAAAGCTATTATTTTGTTTGATTCCAACAAACAAAGTTACACTCAAAGAACAAGTAGAAATTGGTATTCTCACTTTTAAGGTGAGAAAAGTAAGGTTCAGGGATGTTAAGAGATATGTGTAGGGCCATGTGGGTAGATCACAGTAGTGTCTGCAATTAAAGCTAAGTGCTCTGAGTTCTGTCTTAGATGCACCACTCCCCCCAACCCCATTGTATTATATTGATGATGGTTGATCATGTCAGAGAAATCAAAATGGAATTAGGTCACACCCAGATCAACCAATAAGAGTCTCTGGGGAAGGACCCAGGCATAGGTATTTTTCAAAAAGTGCCCAGGTAATTTAAAAATGCAAACAAAGTTGAGAACCACTGTTCTAAAGAAAACATCATTTGAATGTCACAGGCAAAAAATAATTCTTGAAACTTGAAATGTTGAAGGTATGCTCATAATTTTGGCGTGTTTTCCATTTAAATGCTGTCCTGTTCCAATATAATCCTGGATTTATAACTGCCAACTCTACAAAAGACAATAGTTTGAGAAGGAGTTGAGGTTGCTAGGGGCAATCCAATTTACCAAGGAAACCAGCTGAGCCGTGGAACAACATTGAGTAGAGCAGCCCATAGCTAGACTGCTCTCTGTAGAAGGGCACGCTCTCTTTGTTACTTCAAGTGGAAATTGGAGCATTATTCCTTTACTACTGGAAAAAGAGCATTTCATTCTTTGCTGGAAGATGCATTTATGTACCAAGACCTCTGTTTTCCGCCTCTGCCACAAAGAAGAGTGTGGTCCCTATAGAGGGGTAGGAGCCAGAAATCAGAGGTCCTCCTTTCTTTACGTCTCCCTGGTGTCCCTTACCCCACAAAGCATTCCTGTTCTTTTTACTTAAGAAAAAGTGTGTGTCACTGGGAAGTTCCTCAGGGAACTAGTCTGATACTCAGATAACAGATTGGCTCTCAACTCTGACGGAAGATGCCACTCCCAGTTAGATAAGTGAGGGTAGAACCAGTGTTTTCCCTCTTATGTGCAAAATAGATAAAGTGAAGGACTCAATAATTTTTAATTATTAAAAATAAATTATTTTTTTGCAACTAGATTTTTGGTTTCTTTACAATATTACTCTAAATACATATCACCTTTACAGTATACTTTTTCTTTCAGTGTTACCATTTGCTGTTTAATAATAAATGGTTATTAATAAGTGGTTTAAAACAGAAAGATTTAGGAAATCTATGGTTTTGATCTTAATTTCAACTTCTAACACATGCTTCAGATCACACACCTAACATTCCAGGTAACACAAGTTATAATGTGCGAGAGAGAAATAAAACTTTGAGTGATAAACTTGTGACTCTAAATCAAGTAAAGGCGAATGGCAATTTTATAAACTAATATCCCAGAAATGAGTTCATGTCAGTATCTCATCTGTATAAATATCACAATTCAAGGGATTTAAATGTGATGATGTCTCATGATAACTCGAAAGGTGTTTTTTAATTATTTATTTTTATTTTTTGGATGTGTACTTGTCAAAGCTATTGCTCTAGCTATGTGTACAGATGAGCAGTAATACCTTCCTTCAGAGCCATGATCAAATCTAAGTCAAATATTTGCAAGTTAACCAGTATCCTTCTTTTGCCTGACTAATTCCTAGTTAACATTTGGGTATCAGCTTAGCAACATCTCCTCACAGCAGGCTTCCCAGAAGCCTCACTCCCATTGTGAATTACAAACTCTTCCTCTGCGCTCAATTACACACTATGCCAACCCTTCCATGGCATTGATCACATCATATAGAAATTTCCAGTTTAGACTGCAAGTTCTTTGATGCAGGGATTAATTAATTTCATTAATTTCTGCTCAAAATACATTATTGCCCGCTATGTGCCAGGCACTGTCCTAAGTCCTGAAGATACAACCAAAACAAAAATCCCTGCCCTATGACACTTATATTTTTGAGAAGACAGAGGGGGATATGAATTGTTTATGTCTTGTGGAAGTAGGGGGTGGGGATGGAATTTTAGACGGGAGAGCCAGAGAAGACCTCCTTGGGAAGGTGATATTCGAGGGACACCTGAAGGAGGAAAGGGAGTGAATCAAATGAAATCTAGGGAAAGAGGGTTCAGGCAGGGGGAACAGCATATGCTAAGGCTAAGGCTCTGAGGAGTATGCACACCTGGCATGTTCAAGGAACAGCAAGATGGCCAAAACTTTGTAGCAGAAAGAGAGAGTAAGAGTAGAATATGTTCACTTTGGTGCTCTGCCTAGCATACAGAAGGTACTGAGTAACTATTTGTTGAATGATTAAAAAATAATAAAATTAATAATAAATTTGGCAGAACGCTATATGATTTATAAACTGTTATTCTTACCTAACCAATCTAGCATACGTTCTGGTAACAAATACTCAGTTCCCTCTGCAAAATAAAGAGATGATCCCAAACTCATTTATGTTTCTGGGAAATTTAGGGTTTTATGCAAGAGGTTATCTGAGAGTAGGTGGGCTATATTCAATTATAGTCAAGTTTTACTTCGCAAATTTAATTTATTTCAAGGTAACCTTGACTGTTACGGTGAGTATCACTTTTACTGTTTTGATTTTTCTCCCCGTAATTCTGATCTCTTGAGCACATCATGGCTTTTGGGTAAGCACTGATTACCCTTGATTCTCCCTGTTGAGTATTCTCACTACTCCGAGGGCTGTTCCTGATAGTTCACTCTTCTGGAGATTCTTTATTTCTGTAGACCTCCGCCCAAAGCAGTGAGTTAAAGAAAGAGTTCCTGGCCAGAGCACGATGGAATCGAGTGAGAGGAAAATACTCCATCTCAGAGTGTTAGCAGCTCTGACAAGTAAAACTAGAAGAGAAAAACACATTTCTTCACTCTGCCTCCACAGAACCATTCCGCTGGGCATGGATATGTAAGGAGGGGTGATGTATTTCTAAGTGACTGCAAATAAAAGGGCAGAATGGAGACTCTTTTCATCTGATCCATCTCTCTCATGCTCAACGGGGCTATACTGCAGGAAAACCAACCTGATGGATTGGGTTTTGAATCCCAATTTATAGCTTTACTGGCTAGGCAATTTTGGGTGAGTCACTTTGTCCTATCTGAAGCTCAATTTCTTTATAAAAACTGGAATAAAAAGATCTGCATTGCTTATCACTCAGGGTTGAGATAAGGATCAAACGAAATAATATGTATGAAAGTATTAAGAAAATAATGAAGGATTATAAAAGAGAAAAACATTCTGTGGGTTGAAACAGAAATGCAATACAGAAAATAAAAAAAATTGGTGGGGAAAATAGGCAAATATTTTCCTTAAAAGTTCCTTTTAATATTTTTTGAAAAATAAAAGGTGATTATTATTCTCAGCTAACAGCAGTTCTCTGGATACCAGGTGCTGTCAGCTCTACCTCCAAATATATCTTTCATCTGTTGGCTCTTTCCCTTTTTCAGCGCTATACAAGCCAGCATCACAGAGCTCTGCTATAGTCTCCAAACTACTACTTCCAAATTGCACTTCTCCCTCCCCTTTTAATCCTTTTCCCACAGAGAAGCTAACGTGATCTCTTGTAAATCAGATCATGATACTCTTGTCTTCAAAATCTTTGAATGGTTTATGATCACACTTAAAACCCCAAATCTTTATCATAGGCTAAAGATCCTACATGCTCTGGCCTCTGCTGACCTCTCCAACTTCATCCACTACTTGGGTCTCCCTCTCCCACAATGCTTCTACCTCATGGGCTTCTTTCTATTTCTTGAACATATGAAGATTGTACCTGCCTTAAGACTTCTGCATTGCTGTTTCCTCTATCTGGAAATCTCCTGTTTGTGTTTGAATGGCTGCTTACTATCCTGGCCTCGGCCAAAATCCATCTCTTTGGAGAGGCCTCCATGGCCACCTCATCTAATGGTGCCTCCCCTTCCTAGTCGTTCCATTACTCTCTCTCTCTCTCTTCTTAATACTTAAAATTTGTGACATTACTTTGTTTCTTTACATTTTATTGCCTGTGTTGCTCGGTGAAATGTGAGCTCCATGAAAACAGTGGACTTGTTAGCAGTGGCTTTTTTTGTCACTGGCTCCCCTACTATGAGATTTTTTTACCTGCAATGTAATAGGTAGCCAGTGAACATTTGTTGAATGGATGAGTTAGAGAAACTGGAAGTCTTATGAATGGTTATGAAGTACCATTCAAAACTATCAGGTTTCAAATCTTTTGTATGAAATGTTCATTTGGCATGAACATACTTCCTGATCTTCTTGGAAGGGAGAATTAGAAGAGTGTGCTAAGAATGATGACGGATTTGTTTTCAGCATGTGTGTGGCATAACACTTGGAAGCAAGCCAGACAATTGTAATCATCTCTTTACCAATCTGAAATGTCTATCCTGACTTGTCACAAGTCATAATAATAAAACCCGACAACAAAATTGGAAACCTATGTCTTCATTAAAACTTTAATTTCAGAGAAAATACATATCCATCCACCAGCTCTGGGTTGGCACAGCGAGGATTCCAGCCAATTATAAGAATATAAAAAAAAAATCGTTTTTATAACAAATTCATCAGGGGGCCTTTACAGTAACATCTCTGTGATAGCACTTGAAAAAGAATTAGAGCTGTTTTCAATCATTCTGTGAATAACATGACATTTAAAGAACAGGAAAAGAAAGAAGAAGAATAAATAATTTAAAAGTAGTTTCAGACTTTGGGGACCTAGACAGCAGAGACTGACTCACCCTCTTGTACCTGCCTATTGAAATACACATGAAAACAAAAAAGGACCTGAAACTAAGAATATCGGTCCATAACTGGACAGACGTCAGGATCCATTTTTACTAAGTGAACATAGATGGGAGCTGTAGTAATTCCACACAGTACAGATAACTTCAAAATATCTAGAAATTAATTCAAGATTCAGAATTTCACAGTCTGGTAAACAGAGATGGAATTCACTCAGTCCAGTAGAGCCACCACAGGCTGTTAACACTGGAAATTCATCCAGGGTGTTGACAACAGTCGTCTTTCCAAGGCAAGATCTTAGAAAAGGAATCTGATAAAATAAGCTAGACAATATGGGAGATCAGGAAAAATTGACCCACTCCGGTTCTTTGGCAAACATCAGGCCTGAAAAGATTTCCTTCATTCAAGATTGAATTAATAACCTCCCAGAGGTCAAGCAAGAATTCAAAGTAATGCATGTCCAGTGCTTAGCACAATGCCTGTTGCTTTTTTAACTCCAAAGAATTCATAGCTATTATTGATATTAAATTTAAAAAGCATCAACAACAAGATGATGATTGGTAAAATATTCTGAACTATGAATGAAAGACCCATACTCAAGATGAGAAAAATCATACTTTAAAAAGTACTATAGGAAACTAATGTAAAAATATTAAGCTTTGTAATACCAATAAAATTTGATAAATTATGAACTATATAAAACATGAGGGGAAAAAGGAGCTAATCTAGGTGCAGGAAAAGATGAAAAGTAGAAATGGATAAGAAAAGGAAATATTTCCCACTTTCAATACAGATTTTACTTTTGCTTTAGAAGTAGTGAAGAGGAAAACTAATATTGTAAGAAATCAAATCATGGTGTTGAGGACAAAAGAAAAGAGGTGAATAAAAGAAAATATTAATTGAGAAGGTGACAGAGTAGTGGACAAAAAATAGAGATTTAATTAATAAATAACTGTAATTCCTGGAGAAAAGACAAGAACAAATAAAGAAGTAAACAATAAAATAGAAGCAGAAGAAAAACATAATAGAAGAAAAATCATGCAAATTATGGCAAGTATTAAAATCAAAAGGACTGACTTACTACCAAAGTTTACTAAAAGGAAGTCCATATCTAGACATTTCATGATTAATATTTTAATGAAGGAAAAAGCTATTTTATGAATCTACATGAGGAAAATGTTACCTACACGGGGTCAATACTCAGATTATCCATAAATTTTTCTGTTTTTCAATACCGGAAGACATTGGAGATATTTTATAGACTGCTGAAGGCAAAGTTGTGTGCTTCCAATTTTTTATTGAAGTAAGTTTCATCCAAGAAAACAAATGTACAATTCTGGAACCTCTCATAAAATACATCACATGTGCATCTTTCCTGAATGTTCAAAGTTATAATCCAGGAAAGCAACAAGTGAATAATAAAAATGCTTAAGAATTGAGCAGTTATTGAAGAAAGCTTTAATCATAAGCATGGTAAGCAGTTAAAATGCTAAGTCTAAATACTTGTTAAAATATTGTTAAAAATTGAATGCAAACTGTTCAACAATAATAAACTGGATCTAAAATCCTGGATTATGTCCAATGGAATTCTGAAAGTGAGTGGATTAAAATAAAGCTTCCTAATTAAATCTTATATTAGAGGATGCCAAGAAAACTTTCTCACTGTTTTTAAAACAGTTTTATTTAGATAAAATTGAAACACAATAAGTTACACATACTCAAAGGGTAGAAGTTGGTAAGTTTTGACATTTGAATACACCTTTGAAACTATCACCGTGACCAAGATAATGTGCTGTCGTCTCCCAAAAGTTTCTTCTTGTGCCTTTGTAACTCCAATCCCTGCGGCTCCCATCTCCAGGCAACCACTGTTCTGCTTACTGTAACTATAGATTAGTTTGCATTTCCTAGACTTTTATATAAATAGAAGCATAACATATGTACTCCTTTTGAGATTCATCCATGTTGTAGTGCGCATCAATAGTTCTTTTTTTTTTGCTTAGTAGTATTCCATTGTATGGATATATCACAATTTGTTTATCCAATTACCTGTTGATAAACATTTGGGTTGTTTGCCAGTTTTTAGTTTTACAAACAAAGCTGCTATAAACATTGTTTTACAAATCTTTGTGTGGAAATTTGCTTTTATTTCTCTTGGGTAAATACCAAGACATTGAAAGACTAGGCCATATGGTAGGTATGTCTAACTTTATTAGAAATTTCCAAACTGTTTCCTAAATTGGTTGTACTGTTTACCATTTTCATCAGTAGTGTACGAGAGTTCTAGAACCTCCACATCCTTGTCAACAGTTGATGAGGCCTTTCACTTTAATCTAGGCCTTTCTAATAGGTGGATGGTGAAATACCAGTGTAGTTTCCATTTTCGTTTCCACGATAACTAATGACATTGACCATCATTTAATGTGATTTTTTGTCATGGGTATATCATTTTGATGAAGTGTCTGTTGAAATCTTTTCCTCATTTTGATTTTGTTTTTTTTCTGTCTTATTATTAAGTTTAGAGAATATTTTATATAGTCTGCATAAAAGCACTTTATCAGATATATTATTTGCAAAAATTTTTTCCCCCAATTTGTGACTGTCTTTTCATTATTTTAGCAGTGTCTTTCAAAAAGCAGAAGTTTCTAATTTTGATAAAGTTCAATGTATCATTTTTTTGTGTGGTTTGTGCTTTTGGTGTCATATCTAAGAAATATTTGCCTGAGACAAAATAACAAAAATTTTCTCCTATGTTTTCTTCCGGAATTTTTATAGTTTTAAGTTTTACACTTAGGTTTATGATCCATTTTGACTTAATCTTTGTGTATGGTACAAATTCTGAATCAAATTTCTTCCTTCCTTCTTTCCTTCCTTTCTTTTGCATATAGATATATAATTATTCCAGTAATATATGTTAAGAGACTATCATTTTTCCACTGACTTGCCTTTGTACATTTGTTGAAAATCAGTTCTATATAGATGTGTGTTTACTTCTGGACTCTCAGAATTGTTCCTTTGATCTATTTGTCTAACTCTATACCATAACGTCTTGTCTTGATTGCTTTAACTTTATAATAAGTCTTGAAATTAGATACTGTTAGCCTTTCAACTTTGTTTTGCCTATCTTAGGTCCTTTGCATTTATGATATAAATTTTGTATTAATATGAATATGAATTTTAGAGTCAGGTCGTAGGCTTCTGCAAAAAATAAACTGTGATACATCCAGACAATGGACTATTATCCGGTGTCAAGAAGAAATAAGTTATCAAGCAATGAAAAGATACAAAGAACATTAAATGTATATTACTAACTGGAAGAAGCCAGTCTGTAAACGTTATAAACTATATGATTCCAACTATATGACATTTTGGAAAAGGCAAAACTATAAAGACAATAAAAAATCAGTGATTGCCGGGGGAGGGATGAATAGGCAGAGCACAGAGGATTTTTAGGACAGTGAAAATACTTTGTACGATATAATGATGATAGATATATATCGTTATATTCTCACCAAAGCCCATTGAATGTATGACACCAAGAGTGAACTCTAATGTGAACACTGGATTTTGGGTGATGATAATGTATCAACGTAGGTTCATCAGTTGTAACAAATGTACCACTTTGCTGTGGGATGTTGATAGTATAGGAGGTTGTGTGTGGAGGGTGGGGTGGGGATGTACAGGGAAGCTGTCTGTACTTTCTGCTTAATTTTGCTGTGAACCTAAAACTGCTCTAAAAAATAAAGTTTATTTTAAAAAAAGAAAAAAATAAATACATATAGTCTATTTAAAAAACAACTTCACTTGGTCATGATGCATTGTCATTTTTATATATTGTTGGGTCCAATTTGCTAAAATTTTGTTTAGAATTTTTCATCTATGTTCATGAGGCTTATTGTTCGGTAGTTTTCTTTTCTGTACTCTTTGTCTTGTTTGGGGTTCAGGGTAATCTGTCCTGATAGAATGAGTTGGGAAGCTCCTTCCTCTTCAAATTTCTGTAGGAGTTTGTGCACAATTGGTACTATTTTATTTTTTTTTCTTAAATGTTTGGTAGAATTTACCTGTGCAGTCATCTGAGTTCAGAGTTTTCTTTGTGGCAAGGATTTTAACTAAACATTCAGAACTCAGTAGGTATAGGGCTGACAATCTCTGCTTTTTAGTTGGAGTGTTTAAAGCATTTACATTTAATGTCATTATTTTTATAGTTAAGTTTAAATCTGGCATCTTACTATTTGTTTTCTGTTTGTCCCATCTGTACTATGTCTCTTTTTTTATCTTTCAGGCTTATTTTGTATTGAGTATTTTTCATGATGTCGTTTTATCTCCTTTGTCGGCTCATTAGCTACAGTTTTTTGTTTTGTTAATCTAGCGGTTGCTTTAGGGTTTAGAGTATATATATTTAATTTATCACAATTTAACTTCAAGAGATATTATACTATTTTATTTATAGTGTAAGAACCTCACAATAGTGTAATTTCAATTCTCCTTTCCTGCTCTTTGTGGTATTGTTGTCATATATTTTACTTTGTCATGTGTTATTAACCTAACTCTACATCATGATCATTTTTATTTAAATAATTATCTTTTAAAGATTTAAACAGTAGGGTAAAAAAAGCTTACGTATTTACCTGTGTAGTTACCTGTTCCAGTGCTCCTCATTCTTTTGTATATCCTTATTTCTAAAAGATATCGCTGTCCTTCTGCCTGAGGGATTTGTTTAACATTTCTCGTAGTGCAAGTCTGCTTGTGATACATTCTTTTAGGTTTTGTATGTCTTAGAAAGTCTTTATTTTGACCTATTTTTGAAAGATATTCTTGCTGGGTGTAGAACTCTATGTTGACAGTTTTGTTTTGTCTTGTTGTTTATTTTAGTACTTTAAACATGTTGTTCCACTTCTTTTACATGGATTGTTTTCAACAAGAAATCTTGTTCCTCTGTACAACATATGCCTTTTTCCTCTAGATGCTTTTCAGATCTTCTCTTTAGCACTAACTTTGAACAATTTGATTTTGTTGCATCTCAGTATAGTGTTCTTGTTTCTTGTGATTGGGGTTCATTGAGATCTTTGGAAGTGTGAGTTTATAGTTTTCACAAAATTTGGAAAATTTGGCCATTATGTCTTCAAATATTATTTTTTGTCCCCATCTTTCTCTCTTCTCTCCTTCAGGGAATCAAATTATATATATCTTGTGCTGCTTCAATTTATCACACAGTTCACTACTGCTGCGTTCTTTTTTTTTAATTATTTTTTTCTCTAGATTGGAGTTAGATTTTAGATTTTTATTAGATTATTAGACTAGATATTATTAATTATTATTCATTTTAGATTATTTCCATAGATATGTCTTCAAGTTCATGAATATTTCTTTTAGGATGTCTAATTTACCATTAATCCCATTCAACTAATTTTGTGTGTGTGTGTGTGAGGAAGATCAGCCCTGTGCTAACATCTGCCAATCTTTCTCTTTTTTTGCTGAGGAAGACTGGCCCTGGGCTAACCTCTGTGCCCATCTTCCTCCACTTTACGTGGGATGCCACCACAGCATGGCTTGACAAGCGGTGCATCAGTGCGCGCCCAGGATCCAAACCAGCGAACCCCGGGCGACCGCAGTGGAGCGCGCACACTTAACCCCTTGCGCCACTGTGCTGGCCCCCCATTCAGCTAATTTTTAATCTCAGACATTGTAATTTTTATCTCTAGAAGTTCAATTTGAGTCTTTTCAATATTTTCTGTATCTCTACTTAATTTATTGATTGCATGTGATATAGTTACAGTAATTATTTTGATGTCCTTGTCTACTAATTCTAACATCTGTGAAAGTTTTGGTTAAGTTTGAATCAATTGATGTTTTTCCACATTATAAGTCATGACATCCTACTTCTTTGCATACCTGGTAACTTTTTATTGGATGCCAAATAATTTTGATTAAATATGACCTTGTTGGATTTTTGTATTCCCATAAATATTATTGAACTTTGTTCTGTGACAAATAATTACTTGGAAACAGTTTGAACCTTTCAAGTCTTGCTTTTAAGATTTGTTAGATGGAACCAGAACAGCATTTAGTCCAGGGAGGAGGCAGGACACTTCTGAGTACTCTGCCCAATACTCCAATGAGTTATGAGATTTTGCAGTCTGGCTAGTAGAGACAGGCATTGTTCCTGGCCCTGTGCGAGCATCAGGTACTGTTTCTTCTACCTTTTATTTTTGATTTTTTGGCCTAACAAAGCTGAGTTTATTTTTTTCCATGTTTATTTGTTTATTTATTTTTAATTTTTTGTTTATTGCAGTAACATTGGTTTATAACATTGTAAAAATTTCAGGTGTACATCATTATACTTCTATTTCTGCATAGATTACATCATGTTCACCACCAAAATACTAATTACAGCCCATCAACACACACATGTACCGAATTATCCCTTTCACCCTCCTCCCTCCCCCCTTCCCCTCTGGTAACCACCAATCCAATCTCTATCCCTATGTGTTTGTTTATTGTTGTTATTATCTACTACTTAATGAAGGAAATCAAATACCATAGTATTTGACCTACTCCCTCCAACTTATTTCACTTTGCATTATACCCTCAATGTCCATCCATGTTGTCACAAATGGCTGGATTTCATCGTTTCTTATGGCTGAGTAGTATTCCATTGTGTATATATACCACATCTTCTTTATCCATTTGTCCCTTGATGGGCACTTAGCTTGCTTCCAAGTCTTGGCTATTGTGAATAACGCTGCAATGAACACAGGGGTGCATGTACCTTTACAAATTGGTGTTTTCAAGTTCTTTGGATAAATGCCCAACAGTGGAATAGCTGCATCATATGGTAGTTCTATCCTTGATTTTTTGAGGAATCTCCATACTGTTTTCCATAGTGGCTGCACCAGTTTGCACTGCCACCAGCAGTGTATGAGAGTTCCCTTCTCTCCACATCCTCTCCAACACATGTTGTTTCCTGTCTTGTTAGTTATAGCCATTCTGACGGGCGTGAGGTGATACCTCATTGTAGTTTTGATTTGCATTTCCCTGATAGTTAGTGATTTTGAACATCTTTTCATGTGTCTGTTGGCCATCTGTATATCTTCTTTGGAGAAATGTCTGTTCAGGTCTTTTGCCCATTTTTTAATTGGGTTGGTAGTTTTTTTGTTGTTGAGATGCATAAGTTCTTTATATATTTTGGAGATTAAACCCTTATCAGATGTATGGTTTGAAAATATCTTCTCCCAATTGTTAGGTTGTCTTTTCGTTTTGTTGATGGTTTCCTTTGCTGTGCAGAAGCTTTTTAGTTTGATGTAGTCCCATTTGTTTATTTTTTCTATTGTTTCTCTTGCCCGGTCAGACGTGGTGTTTGAAAAGATGTTGCTAAGACTGATGTCACAGAGCGTATTGCCTATGTTTTCTTCTAGAAGTTTCACAGTTTCAGGTCTTACATTCAAATCTTTAATCCATTTGGAGTTAATTTTTGTGTATGGTGTAAGGTAAGGGTCTACTTTCATTTTTTTGCATGTGGCTATCCAGTTTTCTCAACAGCATTTGTTGAAGAGACTTTCTTTTCCCCATTGTATGTTCTTGGCTCCTTCATGAAAGATTAGCTGTCCATAGATGTGTGGGTTTATTTCTGGGCTTTCGATTCTATTCCATTGATCTGTGTCTGCTTTTGTGCCAGTACCATGCTGTTTTGGTTACTATAGCTTTGTAGTATATTTTGAAATCAGGGAGTGTGATACCTCCAGCTTTGTTCTTTTTTCTCAGGATTCCTTTACCTGTTCGGGGTCTTTTGTTGTTCCATATAAATTTTAGGATTCTTTGTTCTATTTAATTGACAAATAAAAATTGTATATATTTAAGGTATACAATATGATGTTTTGATATATGTATACGTTGTAAAATAGTTACCACAATCAAGATAAGTAACATATCCATCACGTCACCTCACATAGTTACTATTTTTTTTTTTGTAATAGGAATACTTAATATCCTCTCCCTTAGCAAACTTCAAGTATACGATACATTATTATTATCTATAGCCAACTTGTTATAGATAATAAGTGTTGACCAGGATATATAGATAACAAGTGTTGGTGAGGATTTGGGAACCTTTACACACTGTTGGTGGGAATGTAAATTGGTACAGTCGTTATGGAAAATAGTATGGAGGTTCCTCAAAAAATTAAAAATAGAACTACCATATGGTCCAGCAATTCCACTTCTGGTTATACATCCAATGCGAGTAAAATACTATCCCAAAGAGATATCTGCATTCCTGAGTTCACTGCAGCATTATTCACAATAGCCATGATAGGCAAACAACCTAAGTATCCATCAAGGGACAAATGGATAAAGAAATATGGTGTATATATATAGCCAATGGAATATTATTCAGCCTTTAAAAAAGAAGGAAATCCTGCCATTTGTGATAACATGGATGAACCTGGAGGACATTGTGCTAAGTGAAATAAGCCAGACACAGCAAGACAAATACTATATGATCTCACTTATATAGTATGTGGAATCTAAAAAAGTTGATATCATAGAAACAGAGTAGAAGGGTAGTTAACAGGGGATAGAGGTGGGGAAAATGGGGAGATGTTGGTCAAAGGGTACAGGCTTTCAGTTATAAGAAGACTAAGTTCTGGATACCTAATTTACAGCATGGTGAGTATTATTAATAATAATGTATTGCATTCTCCTACCTTTTAGAGTGGATATTTCCCCAGCCTCTGGTAGTTTTCTTCACATGCATGCACTAATCGGTAGTCTACAGAAAACTTGAAGAGTCTTTTTGCAGATCTCCAGAGTTGTCTGTGCAACTCTCTCCCATCCTGTACTCTGTCCTTTGAACCCTACCTGTCCTATGTCCTCAAATTCCCAACTCTGCTCAACAAATGAAATCCACTGGGCTCTGTCTGGGTTTTCCCTCCTTGCCTCACGGCCTGGAAACTCTCAAGGTATGAAACTAGGTCAATCAGAAGGCTAATACTGCCTGCTTCCCACCTTTCCTCTCACAGATCGCTGTCCTTTGTTATCTCATATGCATTGTCTTGAAAACAATTCTTTCATATATTTTGCTCAGTTTTTTTTCTTTTATTGCTACAGTCAGGAGAATAACTGTTATTCCATATTAGTTAGAAGAAGAAATCCTAAAACTCTTTTATTCTTGATGACAATAAACAAAAACATATGGATGCAGTAATACCTTTTGAAAGTTTAAATAAAACCATTTGTAAAATTAAAAACACTAAGAAAATCATTTAAGAGAAGAAGTGAAACCCATATAGCAGTAAACAAAACGAAAAACAAGTGTAAAAATATGACAAAAAGAAAACCAAACGTATTACTTAAGATAAATGTAAATAGGTTACATATTCTGTTAAAAGAAAAAAATACTTAACTACATGCTATTTATTAGAGGCAGAGTGAAAATAAAGTGACTTAAAAGTAAAACTAAAAGATGGGCACAGATATATCAAGCAAAAACCAACTAAAAGCAAGCATGAGTGATATGGTTTACATTAGACTCATTTGATGCAAAGTAAACGTCACTAAACAGGGCAAAGAGAATCATTTCCATTAGACAAAAAAGAATAATTCATCATCAAGAATTATACAAGGAAATTTTTGTACCACACAGACCAAGTTAGAATATATTCATAGATCTCTGTGTTCTTTACATTAAACCTCATCCTCAAACCACTAAGAATATGGGAGCGTTGGAGAAGGGTAGGTAACTACAACACTCACTTTTTACTCTGAAATTAAACCTCTGTGGATTAAATTGTTAAATAGAACTATTTAAAACCAACAACAAAAAAGAAAACATAAGTGAATAATACATCTCAGATTTGGAGAGGACTTTCTAAAAATTAAAAATAATGGAAAAAGACAATGTGTTGTCAATAATTCTATAACAAGAAGACTTTTTAGAAAATAATTTGCCAATCTGCATCATTAACAATCTAAAGGACTATGTCATTTAACTGTATGATTTATCTTCTAGGAATTTCTCTTTAGGCAATGATTAAAGACTTATGTTTACAAATATTCACAATAGCCAAAAAATTTAAAATAGAGTTAAATGTATAGCAAGAGGCAAATATTTAACTAAAATTTAGTGTATCAGTAGAGTGCCATATAACATAGATATTTATCAAAATTATGAACTTGAAAATGTGAATTTGAATTGACATAGGAAAATGCTTATAAAATTTTAAGTGGAAACAGTAGTATACAAAACTGTATAATTTTTGGATTATACATATACCACGTATTATAGATCGAGAGTGAGAGAGAGAGAGAGAGATGGAGAGAGAGAACGAGAAAGAGGAATATGAAGAAAATGTACAGATATTCACCAACACATTTTTTGGCAGTAAAGATGGCGTGAAAGATAATATTCCTTCTTTAAAATTTTCTGAAATTTATGAATTTTAAATTCCACGATAGTTTTTTCCTTTCGTGTTCCCTTTATATTTCATTTTGCCCATGTAGCTCTTTCTATCTCTCAAATTATCACTGTTACCCTTAAAACCTTGCCTGCTGGTTCCCCCTAGGCATTTCTAAGCTTGGATAAATTTGAAGTGAAAATAGTTATAGAGGAGAAAGTATGTATTCAAGAAAAAGTGCCAAACCCCAATAGCCTTGCTTTAGGAAACAGAAAGACAAGAAAAGGGCCCTAAAAATCTTAGAGTTATGTTCCACCCACTCGCTCTGGGACAAGACTTAGGAGGAGCCAAAAAAAACTCATTAATCAAGATAAATAATATTTTAATGTAATATTTTTTTAAAAAATTATATTTATTTGACTAGTAAGATAGCGGAACCCCCTAAAATTTTGTAGCCAAGGCAAATCTATCACTCACTCACCCTGGTCCCAGCCCTTCCACCTAATGCCAGATAAAAATATGGCCTGATCATTTGTTTGCAAAGGGATTATCTGGCATAAAAAATGGCTCTTCTCCTGCCTACAGTCAACAGAGTGGGTGGAAGCGAATCGCTCAGAGACATCTATGACATTTGTACACTGTTAAAGTATTAACGATCTGGCATGACCAGAAGGCAGGGAACTGCCAACCTGTGCTTCCCTTCTTTGCCACCTTCTTCAACATAATTGCTGCCCGCAGCCCACTTTAAACACTGCCGATTAGAGAGAGCCTGGCTAACAACACGCAGCCTGTGTCAGGGCTAGAGACAGAATTGCCTGGAAGTGTTTTTCCACTTCAGCCTGATCTTTGGCAAAATCAGGCTAAGTATGAAGGGTCAACAGAGAACTGCACTTCACACTGTTTTATTTCCTTTGTCAGCAAGAAATGTAAAAGAATCCAGGCCATATTGAGGTTGACAGAGTCAAGAAACAGTGAGCTGAAAAGGATGCAGACAACCATGCAATTTATTTCAGGATATATCCTAGATTTCAAGTTTCCTAACTCCCAGTGGAAGTAATGTTTCCATGGTGCTATTTTCCAATCATATCTTGGTTAGGAAAATGACAACTCAGCATAGGCATTCCTTTAGTCATATGTACTTTATTTATCATTTGTAACCGTTGAAGAGAATAAGAGAAAAGGCAGACCTGAAGATATATGAACCTAGATAAGAGAGTTGTGTTAGGAATCTTATAACTAAATAAATGTTGTTAAATTAATCACCACTATACTTACAGAAAGAATGTTAGCAACGCCATTATTTTAAAAATACATAACAACCTCATAGAGTCCTTATGTATTTTAGGACTTCATAGAATCCACATGTACTTTAAAACTGTAATAACCAGTGAGGTGGTCAATACACAGGTGATCTACTGGCTCCTCGTGTGTGTTTATTGGAGCCATCGCTAACTGATCACGACAAGCACACCCACTGAGCCTGGATGCAATGACAGAATTCTTTTTTATTCAACATCAGGAGTGGCCACTGGACAAATCTCCATGAGAAGAAATCACTTGCTATCCCTGACTTAGTTGTAGATAAAATAGAAATAAATGTATTTATTTTTATTAAAGTATAATGTATATGTAGAAAACACACATACTATAAATGTAGTGTTGGAAGAATTTTCAAAATTCCAACCCCCAAATCAAGAAACAGGACATTACTCCAGAAGCTCCCTTCATGTTTCCTTCCAGTCTGTGACGGTTAATTATGTGTCCACTTGGCGAGGCTGTAGTACCCAGTATTCAATGAAATGCTGATTTCGGTGTTGTTGTGAAGTTGTTTTGTAGATCTGGTTAACATCTACAGTCAGCTGACTTTACATTAAGGAGATTATTCTCAATAATGTGGGTAGGCCTCATCCAATCAGTTGAAAGACCTCAGCAAAACTGAGATTTCCCTGAGGGAGAAGAAATTCTACCTCAAGACAACAGCGTCAACTCCTGCCTGAGTTTCCAGGCTGCAGGCCTGTCCTACAGATTTTAGACTTGCTAGCTCCCACAACTGCATGAGCCAATTGCTTGAACCAAATCTCTTTATACGTGTGTGTATATATATACACACATATAATATATATGCGCACACACACACACACACACACACACACACACACACACGTATCTCTTACTGATTCCGTTTCTCTGGAGAACCTGACTGATGCTCAGTCACTGCTTTCCTGAGGGTAACCCCTTTTCTGACTTCTAACAGCATAGATTCATTTTTCTAAACATACATTTAAAAGCACATTTAAAGTGATGATTATAATGATCATTTATGTGTCATACCATCTTGGCAGACACTGCTGTAGTCCTCCACATTCCTTATTTAAACCTCATAATTTGTGCTTGTCTTTTTTTTTTCTTCTAATTTTGAAGCTCAGCAAATGGAGGAATAGAGAGGTTAAGAAATATCTTCAGGGTTCTCATAGGAAGTTGCTGGCTTCATTGCCTTCTTTTTTCTATATCGAATAGTTGTATTCAGCTTTGTGACAAATGAAAAATGGCTCTCATAACCTACAAGGCAAATGGGTCCAAACATTGCATTGAACTCCACTTTGCTTCCAACTACGAAATTTAACTTTAAGTGCAATTAACAGATTGTTTTTACTACCTCTACAGATAATGCTAAAGTTTAGCATTTAAAAATAGGGCAAGGATTGTGTAATGCATGTTATATTTTACAATAAAAATATGCAAAGAAAAAGGGAAAAGAGAGGGGAAAAAAGCTCTATCAGTGACTGACAGTTGTCTTCAAGTCCTTGAAATTTTGAAGGTAACAAAATGCAAATAGGGTGACACAAATTATCATAAAAGTATAAAGTATGAGAGCTGGAAAGTAATTTGCAAATTATTTCACCCAATCCTCTATTTGTGCTTCGTTATTCTATATATTACCACAATAAGAGAGAGAAAAAGGAACTAACATACTTACTGCGTGCCAGGCACCACACTATGAGCTTTTCCGATGTTAATCTAATTCAATGCTCATATCAGCCCTGACAATTTCCATAACGTACAGATGAGGAACTCAAGGCTCAGAGACTTAAATGTAAGCCAAGCATTGCAATGCTTGCCATTCTCATTGACCCCTTCTAAGGTATCCCCACAGAAGTAGTCAAAACTAAGTGGTTCATTCAACATAGTGGCTCCTGTCCCAGATTCTAAATCTAAAACACTCTAGCTAACCTGCATAGAATTCATATTGTCTTCTGAAACAATGATGGTGTCCAGTGCAACGGAACGTGCTGATTGGCTAAGCCAGTCACCTGGACAGAGGTAAGGCTGTATGTACTGTGGGAATTGCAGCTAGTCCTCCAGTGCCTTTGGTTGAGTCAGACACCAAGTAAAGCAGAGAGGTGGGATGGAAATTGGGTTTGGATGTCACTTTTGAGCTACTGAATCAAACCAACCATGAAACATAATCAACTCCTGGGCTTCCATCTAAAACAACCAATTAGGCCCCTCTACTGTATCAACAACCTAAAGTTGGGTTTTCTATCAGTCCTAACCGGTACAGAAATCCCTTTTGGATCTCATAAGAGAGAGCTGCAGCTGTCTGGTTCCAATGCCCGTGTACCTTCCACAACAAAATCCTGCCTTTAGGAGTCGTTTAAGTGGAAGGAAATGTTCATCTCATAATATTATTCAGTCCATTAGAATCCACGAAACATGCATGTGTGGAGTACATGCTGCCCCTTAGGGGACTTTCAGTTGTGATGTTCTGACTCTGCATCTCCTTGAACAATTCCTCTCATCCCATTTCATCTTTTCTCTCCACCTTGTCTCCTCTCCTGACTCTACAAATCTTGAATTCCCAGATCTAGGACCTTTGAACCAGTTGAATTAACGCACAGAGGAATTAGAGGGCCAGGCTTCGAATACGTGGGCCAGGCTTTGAATGCATCGACCAGGCCGTTCTGGGCATCCAAGAATGAGAAATTCAGTGAATTCTTTGCAGGGTTGGAAATAGGTGACAACGTACAACACTCACATGGCTGCTGACCCAACGATAACACCACAAGAAGTTACTTGTATATGTACAAGAGTATATACTCCACTTGATGAGGAGGTAGCTACTTCATTCAATCTTGCCGCATTATCTGTGCTCAGTTGTAACTCCTATGGCCCAAAATGTTATTCTGAAAATTATAACATTTAACCAACAATGAGATTTTAGTTCTAAGATTTTAGGGAAAACAAGGAGGAACTGAGAATGATATTTTGAAGCAATAATTGACCTTAGGAAGTGCCTGAACAGAGATGATTTTATTCCTATCTGAAGCCTTGTCCTTACGTTGGATGCTCTGCATTAGGTCTTCGTGATTCTGCCACCATTCACTTTTCTTCTCATGTCCCAACTTATATCATACCATTCTTTCTCCAAAGACGGCTTTACTTTCCCATGCCATGGATTATGTCAGATGCAAATGTCATTGGCTTCCTGATCCAACTCACAAAGGTAATCATTAGGTACCCTGTCTCCTCAGTCTCTAAGTAACAGGTGACCACTCTTTTTTCCAAGCCCTTTCCATTCACCTCTTCAATGGATTCCAAAGTTACTTCATCTCCTTAAGCTTCACCTGTGTTATCTTTAAAGCAAGTGTAATTAAGCTTATCTATCTCAGATTAACCTAGTTAAGCATTAAAAAAAAAAATGAGGTCATGAGGCCGAAAAAACATTTCTGGCCACATTAGTCAAGTGATACACAGATGTAAGAGGTTACTCTTATAACATTAAAGCAGAAAATATTTATCATAACTCAGAAAAAATGTCCAGGTAGAATATTCCAAAAAAATTCTCAAAGAAATATTCCATTTTGACATTATTATTTTAACTTTGTATCATTTTTTTCCTTTTCAGTGATATCTTTTATAAGTTTATTGGCCTGAGAAGTGTTGAAAAATAGCATTATCATTGCACTAACCATCTTAGAGGCATTTTATTCTTTTTAATTCTGCATGTGAGGGTTCCCCAAGGGTGAGAGATAAATAGTTATTTTATGTCAGTAGAATGCTTAGACCTCCAGCATAACTCCTCTGAGAAACAAATTTGCCTGATACTCATTTGGGACTATCAGACTCTCATTGTAAAAAGAAGGACATCATTTCTAACATGAAGCTTTTGTGCCTTATTAAGAACAGAAATAGCTTAGCTCCTCTGAAAAGTTCCCTAAATGATTAGCCTCAAAAATGAATATATGTGTATGTGAGTACTATTTGCATTAAGGACAATCACAGAACTTTGAAATGATAGAAGCTTTTTTCCCTTCAGCAATTTATACACAAATTTATTTCACAATAGGTTTTAAATATATTAAATTATTTGAAACATCTCCCATAGGATACTCCATTAATTAGTAGGAGTAAGGTAAAAATTACGGATGTTTTAAAACCATGATGTTTAACAAATGACAGCGAGATGTGATGGAAGGAACGGTGAGTGCAGTGAGCATGGGCAAGAAGTGGGTTAGAGTTTTTCTCTATTCCAATTTTGCTGTGTGACCTTGACAAGCCACGCCGCTTCTGCGAGCATCTCCACAAGAAGTCTAGACTACAGTAGCGATGAGCAATCCACTGGGCCCAGATGGCCTATCCTGGCAGATGCTTTCCCAAGTGATCCATAATTTTATCTACCATACATTTATTGAGTACCCTTCCAGCCAGAGACTTAAGATATTTCTATGTGATTTAACACTCCCGATTCTGCGAGGCAGTTAAAATTATCCCCATTTCACAGATGAGGAAACTGAGGCTCAGAGATATTAAGTCACATTGACATTGCCAGAAGAGGAAGAAGCCAAAGATGGTTTATTTTGAGCAAATGTTTCCTCTGTTCCATCAGACATTTCCCAAAGGCAGAAACAAAATAATCTTAAAGAGGGCAATTAAATGGGAGAGTGCTAAAACAATATAAAATACATATTAAACATAGACCAAATGGGCCCACATAGATGCTATAAATTGAGGTTTCATGTTCTATCGTAAAACACAGATGTGCAATAAATGTACACATCTGAGAAGGTATCAACAGAAGGGCAGGTGCCCACTCACGTGACACCAATGCCCATTTCCTTTTGGTGCCTTCTCTTCTCTTAGTAACATAACAGATAGTAGCTTGAAAAATATGATATTAATCTAGTTAGGGGAAATTTAGACACTCTAACTTGGCAAGCCATTAATAAATACTGGGAAATGTCTAGAGGGCAACAGGCGAGATCTTTCAGAAAATTCTTCAACAAAGAAATCCCTGAACACTCATACAATTGCTAAACAGTCCTTCCAAAGGTAAATTAGTGCTGGCAGGGAGGTGAAGTTTCTGAGTGATTTCTGGGGCCTCCAGTGCTGCCTCTGTTATAATGGGTACCGAGCTTATTTCTCTGTGGGGGAAAACTAGAAAAAGAAATGAATTCAGACTCTTTGGTGTCTAGAAACAGGTCTAATGCCCACCCCACCTTGTCAGTGGCCGCATCTGTCTTGGGAAGGAAGGGCCATTGATTTACTCTGCCACTGAGATAAGGAAACATGAGCCATTTCAATTTATGGAGTATAATGAATTACTGAGTCTGAGAAAGTTTTTCTCTGCTGTGCATTTTAGGAGGGGTTAAGCAGACTAGATTAAATCCAATCTGGCCCCCCACCTACACTAAGGAGGATTATCATAGCCAAAGCACAGCCAGGAACTGGGCAATATTAAGTCAGTATTTAGATAATGTAATTCGGCTCTAGATAAGGCATGAAGACAGCTAATGAATGGCACTTGCCTTGAGTAAGGACCAGCTAGATAACTGACCCACAAGGAACATATGAAAGGAGAGAGAGTCAATTTATGAAGAGGATTTATTTGGAGAGAGAGTTGGTCTGAATTTCACACTCACATTCCAATAAGGAAGGAGGTATGGAATCTCTTAATCTTATGCCTTGTGAGGAGGCTTTAGTGTGACCTTGGGAGAGCTTGATATGTGCCCTTGCAGTTGAGGAACAACTAGATCCGAGAAGGCTAGGGAAATCCACTGCAGCTGAGTTGAGGGCTGCATCTGACAACTAACTCTAGACCCATCTGTCTATAGATCAAATATGCCTGATACCCAGAGATCAGGTTTTAGTTATATTAAAAAGGATCTTGATCTTGGGAACTCTGTATTTCCTTCTGTTGCCTACCTTTTCCATATGCCCATTTAGTATTTACCTCTTAATTCTCAAGATAATTTTCCAAAAAAGCTGAATCTCATCCTAAGCCTCCCACCCAGAGCTGTAAACCCAAACGGCCACCATCCCAAACCCAGGTGGTGACCAACAGGAACTAGGAACCAAGCTAACTGATGAGGAAGGAGAAGTCACTACGAGGAATGGATGGATTATTCCATTCTAGAGGTTTTGGAGATGAAAATCAAGGCTATTTCACCCATTGTCTCTAGTTATATCCTGCCTCTGCCTCTCTCTCCTCCTCAGCTTCAGGAGGAGGTGTTCACATTATTACATCCATTTTCAGTTTCTGTTCCTAGGTCTGTACCGAGCTCTCAATTACCTCTGGAGGGGTGTCCCACTCTGTCAAGTGGGAACCTTTCCCCTTCACTTCCCTCCTACATTGGACTTTTTTCTCCCCTGACCCAGGAAGAAGGAAGAAACAAACCTACCTTGGACCCTTCACCTTCAGAAAGGCCCTCCCCAACCCCTTTCTTCCTTTGCCTACAGCTCCCCCCTCCCTCACCCAACCAATATGCAGAATAACAGCCTGATGGAAAGGAAAGTCGCTCACTGCCACTCACTGTGAAGAGAATATTCTCCAGAAGAAAGAAGGCAGAGCACTCTCTATCAACCTTTTGTAATATTTCACCTCTTTGTTTTACTATTGCTTTTTTTCTATCCTTGGTTTTATCTAATCTACCTTCAAATTGCTGTTTTGAGGTGAATTTGTTATTCATTTTTTCATGTTGAAAGGATGACAATTGCACCAGGAGCCAGAAATAAGCAGGAATTTCCCCCAGAAGGTGATCTGCCAGGGCAAGAGGAGCCCCATAGCCACAGAATGTGGGGTGCTGACCACCCCATCCTATCACAGGGCAGAAGCTGCAGGGAGGGGAGGGCTGGCCAGCAGGAGCCGTCCACTGGCATCAAAAGGGGGATTATCAGGGAGGCCCTGCAAGCGAGTCTCCAAGTGCCAGTGAGGAGTCAGTTTAAATTGTGTGCGGGCCAGGGGACTCAAGGCTAACTTTGGACCTTGACAGTCAGGTGAAGACATTCTGCCTCCTTCACCTCTTCTCCTTCAGCCTCTTCAACCCTGGCTTTTGGCAGAGCCAGAATTGGTAGCTAGCCAATGGAAGGAAAGGTGAAGTTAGAAAGAGAAGAGGACCACGTGCTCCCCCCCACCCCAGTCCTCCATGGGTGGGGGGAATGACCTACCAGGTCAAGTTCTGTGCTTTGAATTAGAATTTGGAACAGATCCTTTTCAACTGCTAACATGAGATGGCAATTGTAGTTTAAAGTGACCATGAGACTCTCTATTATTTAAGAGTGACTGGAAAAATCCTGGACTTGTTTCCTAAGTTTCCATCCAGGAGCAGAGGGAGACTCATTCTCACTGAATACATTTTAAAGGGAGGGTGGGAAACAAAAATAAATGCATTTTCTGATCACTTATATATCTTTCTTGTTTAATGCTCTGGCTATAATGATTTCCAGGCCTGATTTATCTGGGTATTACCTACTAAAACATTTTTCTTCCTTTTTTGCACTTAGATTGGCTTAGATTTATAGATTGTTGATGTGGGAGGGGGCTTCATTTGAAAACTATCTCTGGTTGATTCTAAGTTTACAGACTGTAAATTTGGCCCTTCATGAATAGACAGAGTGTTCTGCAGCTGGTGAATACTATGGGAGTTTCCTCAAAATGGTTCTGCCCACACAGCTTGGCCCACAAATGAGCCCCCTCCCACCAGCCCCCTTTCCTCATGCCATACACAGTGTGTACACATGCTCCCAGGCACGGAGAATTTCATTTACCCACATGCCCACAGTTTGGATGCCAGGAGAGCTCCCAGTTTTGCAGGCGTAATTGTTTGTGCTTTCCCACTCATTCCCTAGGACATTGGTAACCACAAAATCCGCATGGACTATGTCAAAACCAAAAGGAAATTTCAGTTTACTTTTGTTCATTTCACTCATCTTTTTACATATTTGGGGCTCCAATTTCCAAATAGAAAGTCCCTATCCTCCATAAGGCATAAAATCTTCTCCTCTTCCTCTTTCCTCTAGCATGGACAGACTTTGGTCCCAAAGAGAAGGAACTCTATGATGAGATAAAATGTAGCCTCAAGGTCAGAAAATAGGGTTACCATAAAAAAGTGGAATATGTTTTTATTGTTGTTTGTCTTGTGTGTATGGGAAGAGTAAAGAGATTCTAGACAGAACAAGATGTAACCACAACCCTCTTTTCTTGGGACTATTTGATTTCTACCTTTTCCCTTCTCCTATGAAACTGGTTGGAGGGAGGCTGCCAGTGGCAGATGTGCCAACCCACCTCCTGCTCCCTATAGACCGAAAATAAAATAAAATAAAACAAAAAACCAAGAATACTCCAAAAAAGGGACACAGAACTTCTAGTACCAAGTAGAGGCTTTTGAGTTTTGCCATAATTAAGCTCAGATCAGATCAGATGAAGATTTAGAGCTGAAGCAATAAAGAGTGAAAGTTTTTCTAGAGTATTCTTTTTGCATGTGTTCCCTTGCTGAGGTAGCAGCGACCTTGGTAGGTGCCAGTCTAGCATTCAAAGTCAGGATGCTAGCTGTGTTATTATCCATAACACAGTTTGTCTGTATTGTTAGAGGCCTGGCCCATTTATTACCAAAACAAAATGGTTTCATGTAATTGATCCCCTATGACTGTTAGTGATTATTTTGAGGGGAAAGGAACAGTCGTGACAGAAAATAGAATTAACACATAACATACAACTACTGTACGGTGCCACAGTGCTAACAGATGTGAAATGAATCTCATTTAATCCTTACAACTCTAATCATGATCCTGTCTCATTGATGTCTCAGTAGCTGATGAGCTAAATGTGTCAGTCTGCAAGTTACTTGTTATTACTCTCATTTATCAGATAAAATGAAAATTCAAAAAGTGTAAGTGACTTGTATGAGGTTGTACTTTAATATCTTCATGATCTTGGCCAGTTATGCTTGTGTTACATGAAAAATTCAGTCAAAAATCACTCTGTCCATGTATTGCTTCCTCAATAATTTGTCCAGTGAATTGGCCAAGATGTAGAGGAAACAGCCAATTGACACATTAAATATTTCTTTATGTAACCTGTTATTGTGGTGTTATATATGCAAGCAATGCCTGGTGTTATATATGTAAGCAATACACAGCAGACAAAAAATACGTAATTATTATTAAAAACAAATAGATAATAAATCTGCATATAGTTGTCTGGATTTGTCTGATAAGTCAGAAAGAGTTCTTCCACATATACAATAGTATTATAATTCCTAGGTTGTACACACATTCTCTACCATAAAAACTTTGAACATTTTCTCAGGTGTATGAACTGTGAGGTAGTTCAAAGCTTGTCAATTATACCTTTGAAAGAAGATGAGTAAATATGCTAGAGTTAGAAGCTTTTACATAACAAGATAATGGGATTTTTTCTTTTATTTTAATTTTCTTTGCAACATATACTTTTATTTTTATTTATTTTTTCCTTTCTTCATGATTTTTACAATTTTTTTTCATGATCATTTTTTATCCTAAAGTGTGTTTATCTTTGGGGCTCAAGAGAGGGGTAATCAGGTCTATTGACCTTGAGTAGGTGGAGATGGAGATCAACATTTTCCCTGAGAAGAGATGAAACTTCACGACCTACCTTCTCCTTTCCTAGAACTCCTTGATATTTATATGTAAATTGTAGTTATTGGTCACAAAGCAGGGTGGAAGTAGATACACACCAAGATGCTCAATGGCAATGAATTCAATTCAGGGTAAAAACAAGATGGTACAGACTACCCTGAAATACAAAGTAGTGAGTCTGAAGAATTTGAAAATATTTAGGTACATATTCACCAAGACATTCTTTCTCCAATCTTTCATTTCACTATTATCTCTCTGCAAATTAGTAATACCTGATTATACTCATTTTGTACTCTACAATTTACATGACTCTTTCATATAATTACTGAATTTGATCCTTAAAACATCTAGTGAAATATCAACTATATTATTATTCCCATTTTATAAATAAAAGCATTAAGACTCAAAGAGGTGAAATGATCTGCCCAAGATTACATAGTCGGTAAGCTCTGAACCTGGGACTCAACTCTAGTCCTGCTAGTCTGATGACTTGTCCAGGAGAGCAACAGCCAAGCTTGATTCTCATACCAGAGATGCTGTCTCTTGTCTCTACATGTAGCAAACTCTGGTGCCAACATCAATAAGCTCACAAAGGCAACACTCATTCAGTAAACTTCTGTACAAACAGTCCAAGCCCCATTTCTAAAGGACTTGACACAAAGTAAATGGAAAAATGTGACACGTGCCCTTAAGAAACTCATCAATAAAGAAGAGGATTCTACTTGAAAGTCTCCTGCTGTGCCCAGTAACCTCAAGAAGCCCCAGAGAGATGGTCATTAAATATTCACTTTTAAGGTTTCTGATTCTTACAGTGAGTGGTCAGGCATTACAGGACTCACGTATCCAGATATAGAACACCCATTAATCCTAAAATGCATTCCTGAAAGACAGTCACACTTATATTTCAAATATCATTTATGTCTAAATCTTAGCTATTGCATTATAATTAATTTACATTAACCTGTTTTATGGTTAAGGGCTATAGAGAGATTTTCTGATGACCAAAGTGAGAAAAACATATTACAAAGTGATGGACACAAAGGGGATAGCTCTGAAAAGCAGATCAGAATGCTTTAGGAAAGCATAGGAAAATGAGAGTCAGAGAAGGAATCATTGGTTATGTCCATCCAAGTTCTTTACCGGGATGGTAGGCTTGAGAAAGGCTAGACAGAAGGGATATGCAAAGAAGAGACGAGTGCTTAGAGCAGTCAAAAACGATTTTAATATTGGTTTAAGGAAGACAAAAACAAGGGAAATGAATTTTTTGTTGAAGTGGGAAGAAAATTAATGTTTACCAAGAGACTACTATTCTAAACACTTCTTTGAATATCACTTTTCCTTAGTTCACCACAAATAATGAGAACCCTTTTGCGTTAACAATTGCTTACAGTTTCCAGTAATTAAACTCTAATTTATTTGTTTACTGAACTGCATTTAGTGCATTCATTATGTTATGAGGAAAAGGTAAGCACAGGATTGCCTTGAAGAATTGACCAGAAATAAGTAACTAAATATAGTGTACCTACAAACACAAAATTCAAGCTATTTGCTCGCTTAAGCATATTCCAGTTGCCTTAGGTATTTGTGACATATCAAATAAGAAATGCTTTTATATCATGAGTAATGAGAATTGGTTCTTCACATATTCCTCTAAGCAATATGGTGCTGACAGTGATTCTTAAAGATCTTTCTGTAACCCACCAAATTTCTATCTCCCCTTTTCCACTCAGCAAAGAGAAGGAAACCTCGAAGGGCTGGCAGATGACCTCACACTTTTTCTTCTTCCAATTTCTGCCGCAAACATAGCCAGGAGAGGAAAACAAATTCAGCTAACACAACGTTACCCCCTTTATTCTTAGCAGTTGAGGGATTCTGAAACTGTAGAGAAATTTTTCCCCTGTGGGATTCCCCAGAGAAAATAGGAGCTAGCCTGAAGGATAAATGTTATATTAGATTACATTTGGGCTATCCAGAGAAGGTCTATACCAGTAGGACCCAATAAGGAAAAGAGAAATGACTCAATATTTTAAATAGAGAGAATTTACTTCATAGAATTGGTGGCACAGCTTGGTGAAAATAGGAGACAATGAGGAAACTGGAGATTAAGAAAATCAGGAAGCCACATGCACCCCTAGGATAAAGTTGGGAGTGTACTAACACCAGAACCCAAGGGCCAGGTCATCCAAGGCAAACTGGGGTTATGATGGAGCCATGGAGAAGATAAAACCTGAGGCAGAGAAGAGGTAGAGATTTGCCCTGACTTCTCCCTTCTTCCCATCCTCCAGTCTCTGGGAAACACATCCTAGGGCTTCAACAGAGGAAGGGCAAGGAATGGATCTAAGGACAAACAGGTTCCAATCAGCAAAAGGTCTTAGAAACAGAACTCTTTCATTATAATGAACTTCATGTGTTACCTGCCAGAAATGAGCTGCATAAGATGCAGATTTCAGTGATGGCCCCATGAGGTGCAACACCATATCACAAGCCCTGGCTAACCCCTCTCCACAATGAGAAGCAGCTATGGGCCTGAAGTGGAAATATATGGAGAACTCTTCATGAACACATGTTTGACACCTGCAACGTCCCCCTCCCGATGGGGATTCCAGAAATCTCTGGAAGAGATTAGGCAAGGATAGGAAAGAGGGAGTGCTAAAGGTCCCCCAATAATCAAGCAAGCAAAGTCAGTGAAACTTCAATTATTCCCATAAATAGAACCTCACATTACCACTAGACTGACGATACCTGGGAAAATTCAGATTATTCATGCATATAAGATAACTAAAAACGTATACATCCAAGTGTTAACACTGATTATCATATCTGTACTTTCTGAAATTTCTGCAAGTCTGTATTACTTTTATTACTTTCTAAGGTTTTTAAAAATAAGTTACACAATCCATTCTGTTTACAATACTTGCTGCTTTCTGTTTTCCTGGTTGGACCTTTACTCACATAGAGCCTTTCTGGGTAGCTAGCATCTGATTATCCATCTCAAGGCAGTTTAGCAAGGCCCCTGTTCCAGAGGGCTGCTTGCTGTGAGTGGCTTTAATTGGCTTGCCTTGTCAAAACCAGGAATTCATGCTCTTACTCTTGATTGCCTCTGAAAACCTTTGACCAAGATGGCTTTAACATTCCCCTCAGCGTGACTAAACTTACAGCAAGTTTCTGCCTGACTGTAAGCCCCTGACCTCCCTTTTCTTAGAGCATTTACTTTAGAAAACTACTATTTGCAAATTCTTTCTCCGCCCCCTATGAAACATATATAAATCTCCTTAGAAGTTTCTCACCAGTGTTAGGACACAGGAAATATCTTTCTTAAGGACCTGGGAACCATCTCTTTGAAATGTAAAAATGGAAAGAGATAGCTCTCTATCTTCCAATCTCTGTGGAAGGAGCCTGACTTCAGAGGGGGCTTTGCTCCAGTAGTAAAACTACCTCCCGTCATGAAGATAGGGGAAAGTTTACTTTTCTTCTGGGTAAAGCCAACTAGCAAACATAGGTGACTATGATTTCCCCATTCCAGCTCTTAAAAACCCTCCAGTGAGAAATGGCTGTGAATTTTTGTTTGACATCTGCAACATCCCCCTCTCCCATTGAATTCAATCTTTCTCCCCTATTACAGTCGTCTTGCATAAATTCTTCCTTGCCTGTTGAACTTTTTCCAGTGCAATTCTTGCTTTGACACCTGCCTGCTCCCTCCTGGGCTCATCCTATATTTATGAATCATTAATAGTTTTTTAACAAGGGGAAATAGGATTCTCAGTTGACACCCTCACCTCTCTGGGAAGCTGAGGGAACCACTTAGGTTCATGCTCAGAAAGGTCTTGCCTAAAGCAGGTTGTATTTTGTAACAAGTTTCCTTCCCTCCCAAAGCCCTCCAATTAAGAGAACAGCGTTAGGTTTCATTCTCTCCTCTTTCCTCTCTTTTCTCTCTCTACAAACACACAACACACACACACACACACACACACACACACACACACATCTTTCTAGTTCATTTGAAAGAAATGTGTACTCTTCTCTTTTATTTAGGAAACAAACTCCAGGCCTGGGATATGCGACAGCAGCCAGATGCCCCTGCAGTGCAGGACTTGCCACCGGGCTGCTGGGAGAACTGTTGGTGGAAGGCCTTCAGCTGCCAGCCCTTTAGTGGTTGCCTCACTGCAGAGAGTGCTCTTGCCTAAGACCCCTTGTCCCTGGGACATAGAACATTCTCACCCAATGACTGACAGGTGCAGAGGTATAAATACCTGGGCCTCTTGGCCCAACTCAGGACAATTCTTCAGCATATCCCTCTGGCTCTGGCGCTCCCAAAACTATCATTGGGCCTGCATCAGAGTTCACCTTCTCCCTCTGCCCCATACTGCTTCCTTCCCCCTCTTCCTTCAGTGTTGATCCCAAGAACAGTTCATAATATATATCCTGCCCACTAAATCATCTCAGAGTCTGCTTCCCAGGAAATGCAACCTGCAGCAGGGTTGTTACAAAAATCAAATCAAATGTATGTGAAATTCCTGCAGAGTCTCCGAAGTGGTAACGAAATGAAAGGTAAAAATCATGATGATCACTTATTGAGCACTGTATTAGGCACTTTAATAAATATTATTTAATTCTCACAAAAATTGCATGATAGATATTTTCTCTTTTATTTTCAGGTGACAAAACTAAAGCTCAGAGATGTCAAAATTTTTGGCCCAGGTCACCCAGCTAGCTACTAAGTGACAGTGACTGGTATTGGACCTGAGATTTCTATGTTTCCCCTTCATCCTGCCCTCTTATAACCTACCCACTCAACAGTTGAGTGCCATCTATGGACTAGAAAGCTATGACTTTAAGAAATAAGAGTGTTAAGATGGAATATAAAAGTGCCTCCGGGTCGGGAGAGTGTATTTGAGAACAACCAATGAAAAGTTCAGCTGCCTCCTCCCCAGCAGCTCCAGGATGTGCTTCCTGCTGAGAACAGAGAAAGGTTGGCAGGTCTATTAACCTCCGCAAATGTAAATGGGGACCCAGAAGCTCTCATCTAAAATAAAATCCACCCCAACAGATGGTCAGGTTTAACAAGTTGGTGTTGAGACTAAAGCTTCCAAACAGCTTATCTGTACAAGAGCAGAATCAAATAGAACCAGAAAATCCCAGCCAACCCAGGATGACCAGCAGCTAAAAGTAGCACCTCTCCCAGCGCCAGTATCCACGTGGCAGAGCAAATTGTTTTATTATCTGATCAAAGGAGGCCTTATTTGGTGACCAGGAGACTGTCTAATGTGGGACAGTCCTGCAGCAAGAAATAATTCACCCCTTTCAACAATGTTTATTGGGCAACTATCATGTGCCAAAGCGCTGACTCCTTGACTGGGCGTACCAGGTGACAAAGAGGCAGTACTTGCCATTAAGGAGGTCGTGGGCTGGTGAGGATAAGCAGCCAAGTAAGCAGGCAGTTTCAATTCATGTGATTCAAAAAGGCAGTAGGGATGAACCAAGGGTGCAGTGAGAGAACTTAGAGGACATCCCCTAAGCAGCTTTTCTCAGTCAAGGCCCGCTTCCCAGAGAAGGAGACTGAGAGATTGAGACTTGAATGATGAGTAGAAGTTAGCCAGGAAATATTTGGAAGGGGAGAAGGAGAACTCATTATAGGCAAAGGCAACTGTTTTGCAAAGGCTCAAAAAATTAATAGCATATCTGGGACAGTCTGGATTCATTAGGGACAAAGTTTTTGAATATTCTTTGGAGAATGTAAAATACTAAAATACTATAATATTATTTTATATACTTTATGAAGCATGACAATTCTATGTAATATTCACTCCCTCAGCAGATATTTCTTGAGCTCCTACTAAGTGCTAGGTACTGTCCTAGGCCCTGTGGTGACAGTCACCAATAAGAAGAGCTGCCTCCCTCACTAAAAGGGTTTGTACTGAGTGCCTGTTATAAGCCAGAACCCTAAATGTTAGGACAGAGCCATGGTTCTCACTGGGGGTGGAATATTTGAATCACCATGTGGGATTTTGAAAGTTTCAATGCCAAGCCCGCACCCTACCAATTAAATCTGACTCTTTGGGGAAGAGACACAAGCACCAGCGTTATCTAAATCCCAGGGGATTCCAATGTGCAGCCAAGTTTAAGAACCAGTGGACTAGAGCAGTGGTTCTCAAAGTTTAGCATGCATCAGAATCATGGAGGACTAGCTGAGTAGGTCTGGGGTGGAGATTGAGAATCTGCATTTCCAACAAGTTCACAGGTGATGCTGATGCTGCTGATCCGGGGACCAGACTTTGAGAATCAGTGCATTGGAGTAAGGGAACTTATTTGTAGTTATTTATCTCACCAATAAAAGGTACTTTCCTAATAAATCTACACATTAGTGATACTTTTCTACTTCAGTGACAGATTCCCCTCTTTAAGTGCATTTTCTCCCAAGAAGGGGAAAAGGACAAGAACTCAAAAAGGACTGTTAATTGTTACATTAAGCCTTCTTTGCTTGGAGAGTTTCCAAAGAGGAAAGCACCGTGGTGAGATATGGAGATGGGCTCTCCTTGTCTTGGCAGCACCATACAGAGGTTAAGAGCAAGGACTCTGGAGCCACCTGGGCTTAGAGCACATCTCTACCACCTGCCACCTTTGTGATCTCCAATAGGTTATGTATCCTTTCTATGTCTCAATTTCTTCTTAAACTGTGAGGGTTGAAAATACCAATAAAGTACTTAGAACAGAGCATGACACATGGAAGACTCATATGAGCATTGGCTATCACTACTCTTCTGAAATCAGCCCAATACTCTTCTTGATTAGTTTGTGACATTATTGCAAACTACAAACATCCTCCTTTCTTTCCTTATGCTCCATGGTTCAGATATCAACCACATCTTTCAAAGATTGTACCAATGTGATAGTATATATATCCTATGAAGCAATAGAACTCAAGCTGAATACCAGGTTACAAATTCTAATAACCTTTCTATGGGTTCAGTAGGAATTAACATGGATAAATAAGACATAATATCTACCCTCAAGGAACTTAATCCTGGTAGAAGAGAGAAGCATATGTATATGTATATACATGGCAAATAACTATACCCCAAAGCAGACTTTATAAGGATATTAAGAAAAATGAGAGTAAAGTTCTGTGGATCAGAGAGGAGAGAGTAGATTTCTGGTTGTAATGATAATGGCCCGTGGCTATAACTTCATGGAGAAAATGATAGTTGATTTGGGTCGTGAAGGATGACTAGGAGCTCAATACACAAAGATGGTGATAGGAAGGGTACGCCAAGGAGAAGGGATGGCATGTGCAAAAGAATTGAAGCAAAAACACAACAGTTGACATAGTTTAGGAAAATGGAGAGCACATGCATTAAGAGCTAGAATCAGTCTTACAGTGTTTATTTTAGCCCTTACAGCCTGCAGAACCAGCCCTGCCTTAGTTCCTACTCTGGCAGGTGAATAAGTTCCCTTGATAATAATATATTGATATATATTGATGGATAAAGTATCTATTCTTGCAATGAAAGACCAAAGGAACAAGCTATGTACATATAAATCCTGGAAGTCAGCCTCAAAGTGTTTAATTCTTGTAAATGGGTTTTGGTACTTTTCCAAAGCAAATCTTAATTGGTTTTCACCTCTCCTAATTGTATATTTAGCATATTCACAGAAAGCACTGAGGCTGACTTGAATCAAATCATGAGGCTTTATAGTTACTGGCCGTTTGGAAATTCTCACACAGTGGGAATAAAAGTAATGACTGTCCCATACACTACTCTTCCTGGTGCTGCACAGCCCAACTGCATTGTCCAGGGCCAATAGAGTACCAGGTGTGTGAAAAAAAGAGAAGAGGGATAGAGTATCACAAAACTTTCATAACTCTGCCTGGAATCTGGACCAGAGCATTTTACAGAGCCTCAAAACAGGCCACTATTTGTGGAGGAGGTGGGAGGTGGGGGTGGTCAGAGGAAGGTCTGGGAAAGGTCAGAAGGGCAGGGAATTATACGTCCTATCTTGAACAAAAGTCGGGATCTCCCACACTACTTGATTCCTGATTCCTCTCTCTGTGATCAATTGCACATTGTCACTTCTGCTTTATTTTATTTGTTAAAAAATAAGACACTAAGTCTAGCCCACACTCAAGGCCAGGGAAATCAGGCTCTATTTCTTCAAAGGAAGAGTATCAAAGAATTTGTGGACATTTTAAAACCACCACATCAATTTTGCCTTTTTAAGAATTTCATATAAATGGAATCATACAGCATGTTACCTTTTATATCTGGCTTCTTTCACTCAGCATAATGTTTTCGAGCTTCATCGTGTTGTTGCAAGTATCAGTGATTTGTAGCTTTTTATTATTGGGTTGTATTCCATTGTACGAATGTGCCACAATTTAACTATTCATCAAAATGTGCTTATATTTTTAGGCACTTTTTAGGAGACATGTGTTTGAGGTTTTTTCTATCTACAGAATCTATTGAACTACACATTGTCAAATATTAACTAGGATCAAAAAGACTTTTAGGTTATGTAGCAAACAATAAAATGTATAAAACATAACTTTACTGTAAGTGCAATGTCTTCAGTTTACATGATCTGGAATGTGTAATATAGTTGCTGTTTGGGCAATCAGAGGCAAAAATGTCACCTAATCTGAAATCTGTGGTTTTTTTATTATATGCTGATCACATATACAGAGTTTACCTCAAGTAGCAGAATTTTCTAACTTTGTATTCAATAAAATGTATTGAGATAAAAAGGAGAGTTTTTGAGGTACATATTTTTCATAGTATACAGGGTTCGGAGTAATTCAGGTCACGTTGGAAAATACAGTTCCTATCACTAAATATTTGGAGTTTTGCTGAATGAATGGACTTCCCAAGCCAAATTTCTTTCCAGAGTTTAACTTTAACATCATATCTCTAAGGGACTTAAAACAAGAAGATTTTCATGAAGAGCTTGGATGGAGTTTGGAAGGTTGTTTTCTATGCAGGAAATACTTTTATTTCTCCCCTGCAGCTGCCAGAGGAATGGATTGGCTACTCAAAGGCCTTCACAGATCTGTAAAAGCTTCATCTCACTCCCAGGCTTAGACTCCCTTCCAGATGATCTTTGTCAGTCAGAGGTGGCCACCTAAAAGCTATCCAGCATCACTATCCAGTATCCAGTGGTGACAGGGTAAGGACTCAGCTCAAGTCTCAGGAGAACAGTCCAAACTGGAGCCCAGTGATATCTGAATCTCCTCAGGATTTAGCCTGGGTCAAAACTTCAGCAGCTGTTGAATAAATAAATGGTTATCTTAGCAGTTGCCTTCACAGAGTATACAGCACAAAGATAAATAACTTAGTAGCTCTGAATGTCGTGTGGAAAACTTGGGAAAGGTTACCCTCATACATTTTTAAATATTCAGCCTCCAGTCCATGAAACTCAAACTCAAGAATAGGAGAAAAAGCCGTAAGCCTAGTTATCCATCAGATGAAGGACATGGGGTCAGAATCACTTGGTGATCTTTTACAAGCTACACAGGACTACCCATCCCCAAATTCATATGTAACTCTCCTGGTGGGATGAGTATTACTGCCATATCAAGTCATTTTTATCTAAAGAAATGTGTTCTAGGTTTCACATGCAATGGGATGGGGGAAAAAGGAGTGTGAGCCTCTATTCCAAAATTGCTTTGATGTACTTCTAGTCATTATTTATTTTATTTTTAAATGTCAATTAATATTAAAGTGTGTTTTATTTTATTTTTTTCATAGGATGAAAAAGATTGAGAACCATAGTGTTTAATAATAACATATGAGCTATGAGAAGGGGAATGGAGAAGTTTAAAAGTGCTACACTCTGAAGTATTAAGTTGGAGAATCATCAAACAAAGAGAATTTGCCAATTCTGGATGCCAATGCAAAAATTATCCTTCCTTCCATAAGAAATAGAAGACATCCCTCCACGTCTCTCAACATACGCACTTATGCATGCGCCCTCTCGTTGCCTCTTAAAGTTTCCTTGGGGCAGGAGCTTCCTTCTTATAAAGACTTCCCTTTATAAACACTTGTGTGTTTGCTGCTTTCTCTGTTCCAGAGCTCTCCTGCCCTTTGTTTCATCTGTGTGAGTAATAAATATTTCTTTGACCCTCCCAAAGGATTATTATCATGAGGTTGCCACCTGAAACCAAACTTGGGAGGGAGCGTCTCCACTCACAGGGAGGTTACTGTAATGCTTCTCTAGCTGTTGTTATATTAAGAAGGGAATTGATTGAACAAATATTTGTAGAGTACCTGCTGTATGTCAGACACAGTCCTAAGCACTGGGGTTGCCGCATAAACATTAAAGACAAGGCCCCTGACTTCATAGAGCTTACATTCTGTAATCTGTATCTATGCTTGGACTATATGGAACCCACCTGACCAACACAGCCAACCGGAGATTTGTATATATTATTTGGCCCTCACTTTCTACTCCACTGTCTGGCCAGGTCTGATTCACACATACAGATCAAGAATCAACGATGCTCTAGGGCAGCTCTCTGTGATACGGCCTGCAGACATCAGTCCCAGTTGATTTGCAACCAACCTTACTCTCTGGAGCCAGCTGTAGAATTCTTCCTAACAGTATTGGGACTCTGAAGTGTCTCGCGCTCTCTTTTTGTAATCACTTAAGTTTCCAGGAAATGTAAGAGTATTTCCAAATACTCAAGGAGTGTTTCCACAGTGGTTATCTTCAAAGGAAGTTCTATCTAACTTAGAATTAGAAGATTTCCTACTAGAGATAGTTGGAAACATAAAAATCCTAAGAAATGGCCAAACAATTAGAGAAATCCAATATTTAGACACCAAAAGATGTGGTCTAATTGCTTGAGCCAGGGTCCAGAGAGAAGAATCAAGGTAAGAATGAGAGAGGCAGAAAGAAAGTGGTAGAGAGAGATGGAATTTAAGTGAGAGCAAATTGGTAATAATGAGCAATAGCTTGGACTCCGAGGCTGTTCCCTTGTGCACAAATCTCTTGAGGGATTTGTGATCTACTCTGTGAATCTGAGGAAGTATAACAATCTTCTGAAAGACCAAGGTAGAAAGTGCACCAGCTCAACGTGAGTGCTTTATCTACCTTAGGCCCTTTATGTTCCTGCTTTTCATCACCAAGGCTGATATAAATTTGACTTTAGAGCTTGAGCCATTTTCTATAGCTACATTAACTGTCTACACATTATAACCCAAGGTTCCCACCAAATAATAGCCCAATTAGGAATGAGAGGTAGGGAAATGCCCTCGGATGAACCAAAGAAACTTGTTTAAACAAGATGATCTAGAAGCTTCTTGTGTTTTGAGGCATAGGAGGGAAGAGAGCTGGGATGTGAAAAAGGGCAGGCTACTGAAAGTCTTGCTGCTGCATTACAACCTACAATTCTTGGCAGAGAGACAGAGCATTTTATAGTCTGAGATAAATTAAGTGATTTAAACATCTAATTTGTCAATATTGGGGTGGGAAGAGTAATAGCTGGGTCACTGGGGGAATCTCTTTTATTATGCTCACATCTGTTACTCTGTATCCTGCACTTACATTCTTCATATATACCAAGAATGGGAATGAATGAATGGACATATATTTATACACATGTGCTAATTCAGGCCACTCAGGATGCTCCCCCTAAGGGTATCATTCAATCATATCACAGAGCAACAGAAAAGAGAGATGACAAAGAAGCAAATGCCTGTTAATATCTAGAAGGAAAAAAAAAGATGCAACAGATGCATGAGAGCAAGTTTGTCTCTACAAACCACTTATGCTCTAGATACTTCTCTCCAAAGCACAAATAAAGCACAGAAAGTTATTGTCTCCTTTTCCAAAATTGAAATCAGTATCTCCAAATACTCCAAAACCAAGACTATATTTGAATACCTTAAATCAAGTAGGTACACGATGCCAAGTTTATTAATATCTTGCAATTGTATAGTCCTTCATAGTTTAGCCAGTGTTTTCACACACGCATTTGTTTTTAATTCTTACAATCAATGAACAGGGGTTCACATTTTATCTTTATTTGGCATATAAGAAAACTGAATCTCAGGCTCACCACCTATTCATTGTCAGACTCAAACTCAATCTTTTGATTTCAGATTAAGTATTATTTTTATTACTTTAGTTTATCTTTTAAATTAAAATTTTAATATATTACATATCTATTCAATGTTGTATATGATGATGGCTACTTAAGGAAAATTGCTCTTAATGTTTCTGTGCTAACGATGATATAATTTATCAAATTTGAGTTCCCAGAGCGCATGGAATGATCCACTTCATTTCATACAGCTCCACAATAATGCCTGCACTACTCTTTGAAGATGTGTGATGAAAACAAGAAAGCCCACAGTGATCCAAATGGTACAGATGGTGTTAGTTAATAGCTTGGTGTATAATTCCTGTCTTGATTAATTTTTTGGTTTCTTTAGGTTTATTTTATTAATGCTCTACTTTAAAAATTAACAAAGGTAATTTGTTTACTTTATTTTTTCTTATTAAGTAATAAACATGGTTACTGAATGAACCATATATGCCATAACATGAGTGAACCTCAAAAACATTATACTGAGCAAATGAGGCAAGACTTAAATAAGTACACACTGTGATTTATTTTATATGAAATTCTAGACAGGCAAAACCAAGAGAAAATCAGAGTTTACCTTGGACTAGAGATTGGGGTTAGGAAACGACATCAAAGGGGCACAAGGGAACTTTCTGAGGTGACAGAAATGTTCTAAATCTTGATTCTGGTGGTGGTTACACAATTATATACTACGTTTGTCAAAACACATAAAATTGTATACTCTAAATTGGTGAACTATTGTATGTAAATTACACCTCACTACGTTTAATTGATAAAAAGAAAAAGAGACATAAGTATTATTTTCAATAATAGTAATATTTGTAATAGGGTTTTTATAATGCATTTATACCATGTTTTTACATAAAGGTCCTCATTTGAACCTCACAATAATCCTATGAGGTTTACTATAAGCAACCCTATTTTACAAATGACATAACAATTTCAGAGTTTAAATAATTTGCAAATAATCACACAGCTAGTAAAACATAAATTAAGATTTGAGTCCAGGTGTTTTGAATCCAAATTCTCAAAATTGAAACCCCTTTACAAATCTTTCCCAAATAGAACTTTTTAAGCAACCCCAGTAAAGATGGATAACACAATAAGAAGCTAATTTTTAAATAAAGTTATATGTAAATAGAAACACTGTAAAAGCACTTAGCCAGCATTTTAAAGCAGTATTGAAAACAACTAATTCCTTTAATTTACCAGTGCTGTGGGTTTGCAGTTTTGCATATCAAGTTTCAGGGCTGACCAGAGGCACAACATGTCTTGACAGCATCTTGTTTTTCTGTGTATCACATTCCCTCATCCTGTAAGCGCACACGGCCCTCATGATCCCCCAGACTTCCACTGCTCTGTCACTCCCTGCCTATGTTCCCATGTCATGCCTCTTGTCTCAAATTAGCTTTCTGTCCTTCTGCTTCAAAATATCCATTGCCCTCAGAGGCTTACCTAAACTAGGTATCAGAGGAAGAACAATATAATATAACCCATCTATACTAAGACCTTAATTGTTGATGGTTTGTTTTATTGTCTAGGAAACTTTAAGGATGACCATTTTAAGGATGACCACATTAAACCTAATGAATCTTTAATTGGTATGGTTTCAAGGAATGTGGCCGATTTAAAGGCAGATTCACCAAACACATTGCTTTCACTATAACGTTTTTATTCAAAAGGATCCAATATTATGCTTACTAATATGGTAGCCATGACTCCTACTCATCAATAGCAGGTTATTCTACTAGGTCAACAGAAGGGTTGTACCTCCTTGCCCTTCTTCAAGTTAGGCAACATGGCGAATGTGACTTATTTCCCTTGGTCAATGAAATATGAATGGCAGTGAAATGTGTCAGTTCTGGCCTTTATTTGCCAGTGCTGTCAGGACCAAGAAATTCTGCATAATGATGTCTCCATTAGCCTGGATCTCAGAGCAAGGTGATGTAAAGCAAAGTCCCCACTAACACTCAAAGCAAAAGTGGCCTGCGTATAAATTAAACCCTTGGTTTTTGGTTGGTTGATTGGTTTAAGCTCATTCTGTTTTGGTGACATTGTTTGTTATGATGGCATAACCTAACCAATCTTTTTTTTTTTTTTTCCTAACCTATCCTAAGTAATACAATTAAATTCCAATGTGTATGTTTCTATTTCTTCACAATTTATTTAATGTTTTCTAAATTGGGACAAGTATTAACATTGTTATAAACATCCTTTTTAGGGTTTCTTACCCACCCACCCCTCAAAGGAAGTTATTAAAATGATGGTGCATTTTATAACCCACGGTGCGTAGAAATCTACACAACTCTTCCTTCCTTTAGATGGCTCTTTCTTTCCAATATATTTTCCTATGTGTGCTCCAAGATCCCCAGTAAATGTTGCTTCTTATCTTTCCATATCCTGGAAGCCCTCAAGAATCTCAGACCTTCATTGTATCTTTCTACTTCATAATATTCCCACTCTGACTCTCTAATATTTAATTTAAAGTTGCATGTTGTGTATATAGAGGCAGTTTGGTTTTCCTCCCATTCTCTTCTGCACTCTATGTACTTCCATCGTTAAATGCTACCCTCATTTTTAGAACATAATCTTCCCCCAAAAGAAGGGAGTGAATATTTGGTCAAGGACATCCCTGTAAATAAACTTTCTTTTTTTGACCCTAATTGAATGTCATTTTCCCCGTGTTTATTCCATCTTCCCGCCAACACTGCCTATTCTCCAAGGACAGAATTATCATATGCTTTTGCTATTCCAATAGTTATTTTACTGTGATTTTATATTAGTTAAATAAAATAAGTTCAGTCAGTATTTTGAGAGATCTATTTTGTGCAGAGTGGTTTTCTTATAAAGGAACAACTGGTCTTGTCAGGTTTTCTTACCTCCTTGTTTTTTTCTCACCTTTTTTATTCCTTTGCCCACTATCTCAAGTCTATCCTTTTAGCTCGCAGACAACTGACAAAAAACTTTCACTGTGTTTCTTATTTGAAATGGTGTTATCTGCCTGTCCCATTTGATGAGACATTTCTTTCATTGTTCGTGCAAAGGTCTCTCTATCTCTGGGTAATAATTCCTATAAAGGAGAGGACCCTCAACTAGAAACTAAATGCACCTTTGAAGGTAACTTGTACATTCACATGACTCTTTGTACTCGAGGGGCATTCATTATATAATCATTGTTGTTATGAGCATTCTTACAGTGAGACCTGTCCCTTGTCAACTGTCAGGATGAGCAAAGGCTGCCTCTTCATCTGGCATTGCTCTTTCCTGCCTCTTTTTCCTCAGATGCTGGCCATACTCCTCAGTTCTCCTTTTCCTTGCTTTGCCAGGTCGTAACAACTCACTTGTAAAATTTTTTTTTGAAGTTATTCACAAATGAGTTGAATATGACACCAGCTCTGAATAACCCTATGAATGAGATAAAGAAAATTATGTCAAATGGGACTAATTTTAGTTGTTTATATGACGAACAGTGGTGACTACAGAGGAAGCATCATTCTGAGGATACAGTTTTTCCTTAACTTCAACGACATTACACATAGGTTAAATAAGTCTGTGTAGTTGGGATAAATAAATAATACAGAATATAAAAGAAATTCTTTCCATAATGAAGAGAAGAAGCAATTTCCAGACTGAAATAGAGAAGAAGGTAGAAATTTGAGCCGTATAAACTTGGATTTGAGTCACAGCTCCCTTATTTACCAGTGCTATGGTTTTGGGTAAATCACTTAATCCTTCTGACCTCATAGTCCTTATCAGTAAAATGGGACTCATTCATAGTTATTTTGCAGAGAAATACATAATGCATGCAATACGTTGGCATAGGGCAATTCTTTAGTCAATGACAGATATGAGTGTTATGGTGCTGGATTTATAATGCAAGATAATAATAATACTATCCTCCAAACTAAGCACTTTACTCACATTATGCTATTTAATTCTGTCAAGAGCTCTATAAAGAAATGCTGTTAATATCATTTTATAGATGAGAAAACCCAGGCTTATGGGGTACAGTAACTCATCAAATGTCACAGAAATGAGAACTAGTATACTCAAGCAGATTTTCTGGTGAGTAGCTTAAAACGGTGCTTGTCAAACATTAATGTGCCCACGAATCGACTAAAGATTTTATGAAAATGCTGATCCTGATTCAGGAGGCCTGGGATGGGGCCTGAAATTCTACACGTCTAACAAGGCCCTAGGTGATGTTGATGTTACTCGCCTTACAGACAGCAGTAAGGATGTGAAATATGTTCATGGTGGCTGTTGAGACGAATGAAATAATTGTGTTTGTCTCTGCCCCACGATTCATTCTTAGAGGGAATCAAGATAATTTGAGCAAATAAACAGTCTCACAGCTGCTCACATCAACTAGCCCCCACCACACCACACCACCATGATTACATTAATGCTGACAAAATGCCAACATTTAGAACTTCAGTGAGATAACAATTATTGATATTCCTAGCTGGTAAAAACAGGTGAAGGCTGCCAGTTTTCATAAACTTAGATATTTATAAACTTCTCAATATAACCCCAAGAGAAAGAGTTGACTAATCATTTTACTTCCAACTGGGTCAACCTACTTTTCTCAGATGCCACAGCTATAGTTACCCATTTTTACAAGTTTGGTTTTGTGTTATAGAAATCCACAAGAGTCCTAATTTCACTCAACAGAGACCCGGTGGCCCTGGAGAAGGTATACACCTGAAAACACAGCTGATATTCCCTGAGTCTCTCCCATAAAGCTCTAGAAAACCCCGACTGACTGGAAATTCTACCAGCTATTTCAGACAGTAATAAAACAATATGATGAAAACCAAAGAAAGGGTCTTTAAATCATTAGCTTTAATGATGCGTCATGGTTATTTCAGCTCATACATATGCTTATGTTAGAGAGAATAAGGAAACATTGTCTTCTATGCAGGGAAACAGACAGGCTCCTAGTCAGCTAGAGGGAATGGAAATCAGTAAAATCTTTCTGTGTCAATCATGCAATTCATATAAACAAACCTGAAAATAAACATATATTCTATTACTGGAAATTCATCGTAACAAACTTTTGAAAGGGGCCCACAAATATTTATTCATTATGCATTAATTTTCATAATTTATTAATTACATACTATTTATTTATTTATAAATAATATGTATTGTGTACCAATGATTTGTCACATACTATTCTGGGTGGTTTTCACCAAATTTGTATTCATAATGGCAAAAAATAGAGATATAATAAAAAAATATATTTTATCAGTTAAGTAAATTAATGTATATACCTCTAATAAATGCTGTCATTAAAAAGTCTAATATAGATAAATACTTATTAACATTGAATGATGACAACAGCTAATATTTATCAAGTGCATATTATATACTAGGTACTAACTTGAGTATATGCTTTACATAAGATCTCTCATTTAACCCTCATAACTCTTTACAGTGGATATTCTTGTTTTCCCCACATTACAGATATGAAAAGTGAGGCTCAGAAAGGGTAAATCCAAAATTATACAGTGAGTAAGAGGTGTATATAGGATACAAGCCCAGCCAGGGTCTTAATCTATATGCTGTACTACTGATGTAATAAGACATTGAATGTATATTGGTAAGTGAAAGGAAAAAAGTTATCAGGCTATGGACAATTAAAAGAATCATTAAGTTATGCAAAGATAAAAATGAATATTAGGAAGAGCTTTTCTCTTAGGATAAAAATATTAATGCTATAATTTTCTTTTTTCACCCATTGATTTTTTGTAGAATAAATAAAATCTATGGTCCCTAGCCCACACACCTAGTTATTAAAATAATTATAATTAAAAATAAGGATTTTCCTACTGAAAGAAAGAATTGCTTACAAATACACTCTCACCAACCTTTTGGTGACTTCAAAATCAGGTTAAATGAAAGACCAAGCAGTGGGATGAGCTATGACCTCTTGTAGCAAACCTGCTCCCTTTGGCAGGAAAGGAGAACGGGCAGATATTGATGGGCTTGAGGGAGTGTGAGGTTGGTACAGTGGATTGGCTGGATTAAATCTTCAGTGGGACAGGGTGATGTGATATGGAACACTAAAAATACCTACCTGAAGGGCTGCACATTGAAGAAAGGGATATGTCCAGAAATAATCAGATTTGGCGGGATAATTAAACATTGCCTCTGAGCTAATGTTAACCTCTGGGGACCTAGAACAAACACCATTAGGCCCACTGGTCAGAGTGGGCGTTTATGGAGATTATGTCTTAAGTGGAGTTTTGACCTGAGTTTGTCTGGCAGTGGAACCAGTCAGTCCATAAATCCACCTTGTGATTATTTCCCAGTTCTTGAGTACACAGTTGAATAGATGTACTCAGAAATTGACAGATCCCACATTGTTTTCCTGATGTTGTGAACTGAGGGCTTTTATACAGGAAGTGCAAAGCTCCTCTCCACCAAAACTGAAAATCAAGAACAATACTGCATACAGGAAGATCTCAGAGATTAGTGCCACTATGAAAAATCTTGAAGGATGCAGAAGTATTAATCCTTATGACATCCCCACTTAACACATCTGTTTGACCTGTGCAATAGACAGATGCACTACCTTAGCCAGGCAATCAAGGTTAACACCCACAGTGATAAGTCATGTTGAAAATACAGACCCTAGATATGATATGATGAGAATAGCACTTCACTTCTGTGGTTTTCCTCCCCAAAACCCATAACCTTAGTCTAACCATGAACAAAACCATCAGACAAATTGAGGGATTCTAAAAATACCTGACCAATACTCCTTAAAACTATCAAGGTTGTCAAAAACATGAAAAGCCTAAGAAACTGTCACAGCAAAGAGGAGCCAAAGGAAACATGAGAATAAACACAATGTGGTATCCTGGGTGGGATGCTGGAACAGAAAAAGGGCATTAGGTAAGAAACTAAGGAAATCTGAATAAAGTGTGGACTTTACTTAACAATAACATATAAATATTGGTTCATTAATTGTGGCAAATTACCGTAATAATGTAAGATGTTAATAATAGAGGAAGATGTGTGTTGGGTAAATGGGAGCTCTGTATACACTATTTGCACAATTTTTCTGAAAATTTAAAACTATACTAAAACAAAAACTTCACTTAAAAAATGAGTCTGAAAATGATTTATATCTTAATTAGGTGATGACTGCAGTTACCGCTGCTGTTTTAGGACCAGTAACCTTACCGGAGCAAATCAAAATTATTCCTGATATCTGTGGATGTGATTTCTTTTCCTATCCTAATAAACAATTGTTTTTGTTGCTGTTTTGAAGTTTACATGTGGAAAGAAGGGTGTATATGGATGCTGAAGTTACCGATATGAACGGTGGATGCACTCAACATCTTTTTCTTCGATCTGTTTTTCTTTTTTGCAGGAAAGGATTTGCCCTGAGCTAACGTCTGTTGCCAATCCTCCTCTTTTTTTTACCTCCCCAACGCCCCCCAGTGCATGGTTGTATATCCTAGTTGTAGTTCTTCTAGTTCTTCTATGTGGGCCACCGCCACAACATGGCAACTGGCAGACAGGTGGTGTGGTTCCACGACTAGGAAACGAACCTGGGCCACTGAAGCGGTGAGCACCAAACTTTAACCACTAGACCATCAGGGCTGGCCCTCATCTTTTTCTGAAATACAAGAGGCATATATTCACTTTAAGTAAAAAATACTATACTATAATAAATTATACTCAAAAATAAAGCCATAAATTTAAACAAGAAAAATATTCTGAAACCTCTACAATATAAAATGAAATTGCTTTTTTTAAGAAAAACTTTATATTTTCCAGAATCTCTTGAGGTTGTTTTCCAAATATTATTCAAGTTTCACCAATAAGATGCCCAATGAATTTCATGAATCTGAATTCAGAAATGTCTTAAGGGGCGAGGGGTCAGTGGCATGCAAGTTATCTGTTTTGCTGATGGGGATCTAATAGGCATGGCATGGCCATGAACTGCCACCTGACCTCCGGATTTCAGCTAAGACGGTGTGGAGCTGTAGCAGACTGTCAAGGGCTTCCTGATTCCCAGTCCAGTGAGGACTACATGATGCTTGCACAGCAGGTGCCTCCTGGGTGTAGCAGAGGTACAGCTGGCCCCCCGTGGACTCAGCTCTGTGCTGTTGGCTGGGAGTCAATCCTGGAGACCTGGTCTTTCAGATCGACAATGCTTTTGTCAATACCAAATTTCCTGTATTAAATCACTTCCTTCTTAAAATGCTAGAGTAATTTCTGTTATCTTCAACTGAGCAATGATTCATATAAGAGACCAGAGAAGGAGGCATAAATAAGTGACAAGGACCTCATGTTGCATGTTAAATACTTAAGCATATTTTTCACTTTTACAGAGTAATATGGTCTTCACCATTTTTTAAAATAAAGTGTATTCTTGATCTATCTTTTGTTTCTCCTCTTTAACAGACATATTATAGAACTATCTCTCTACTATGAGGATAAAGGACACTTTGCAAATATGGTGTTAATTAGCACCTGACAATTGGCCTCAGTTTGGGGCATGTGTGGAGCATGGTGTGGATGTGGAAAACTCACGATGAAATCCTGAGATGAGAGGCTATGAGACTGGAGGATAAGGGCACCACAAGAGGATGAGGGCAAGTTGACTGTAAAGTAGTGTCCCGGACTATGTCACACTAGTAACGTCCTTCCCAGTGCTGGTGTGTTTTCCTGTGCACAGTAGTCCCTTCCATCTTCTGAGTGAGCATGGCATTGTATTGCATGAGGTAATGAAGCAGAACTCATAAATTGATGTCCTGCAGGCTAGACCTACCCCTCAAAATCATTCAGTTTGGCTAAAATCATGTTTAAGAAACCTAAGCCCACATTGCAAAATGGGAGTGCATTAAAAAATATGGATTTCGGGGGCCAGCCCCAGCCCTGTGTCCTAATGGTTAAGTTTGGTGCGCTCTGCTTTGGCGGCCCGGGTTCGGTTCACTCTCATTGGTGACCATGCTATGGTGGCAACCCACGTATAAAATAGAGGAAGATTGGCACAGATGTTAGCTCAGGGTGAATCCTCCTCAGCAAATATATATATATATACACATATATATTGTATATAGACAGATTTCTATTTTTGCTTGAAAAATCAGAAGACCTGACAACACTGGGAATATCCTCTCACACGGCAATGAACAGCTGGAGCTCCATCCAAGGAGTCCCTTTCATGACCCCATACTCATCTTTATCACGTAAATCACACTGAGCTCTGATTGTCACTTTGCTCCCTGATCTTTCCCACTGGATTATGGGGTGAGACTGTTTCTTTTACACCTATACCCCTCCCACCGTCACTTACATAATAGATGTCTGTTAAAATGTTAATAAGTGTTTATTGAGTGAATAAATGAATAAATGTAGGGAGTCTAGCTATCCACATTAATTACTTAAAATAATTATCGAATTCCTACTCTGTACCAGGCACTGAGCTGGGAGCTTTTCACACACTCTCTCATTCATGTCATAAACACAATGGCAATGGTACAAAGAAGTCAAGGCCATCAAAGGAAACAATGTTGACATTGATGAGACTCCTTCATAAATGATGTGAGATTTCGGCTAATCTTTAAAGGAAGGGTAACTTTTTGTGTTTTTTTTGTGAGGAAGATCAGCCCTGAGCTAACATCCATGCCACTCCTCCTGTTTTTGCTGAGGAAGACTGGCCCTGAGCTAACATTCGTGCCCATCTTCTTCCACTTTATGTGGGATGCCGCCACAGCATGGCCTGACAAGCGGTGCGTTGGTGTGCGCCCGGGATTCAAACCCCGGCCGCCTGCAGTGGAGCACACGCACCCAACCGCTGAGGCATGGGGCCAGCCCCCAGGAAGGGTAACATTTTAATAGACAAGGTAGGCATGGGGCAGGGTACTATTCTAGAGAGAAAAACATAACCCTGGTCCAAGGCATGCCTGAAGAATGAAGAACAGACCCACTGCTATAACAAAGAGCCCAAAAGAGATAAAGCTGGAGAGGAATATAAGGGTTAAATGTTGGAACAAATAAAGACCTAATGCCAAGATTCAGATCTGATCCTGTACACACTGGATGGCCTTTCAGTAGCTATGATGAAAGGTCGGGTAGCAATATTTAGCTAACTACAATTTGTAGAAAACATTACAGATGGAAAAACTGTGGCTTATAAAAGAAGGTGGTTTTCCAAGTCTATACATATGTCAAAGCCTCCTTGTCATGCTTCATATAAAACTACAACTCTTCAAGTTTTATACTTTTAATGTGTGTAATTTATTGTTCCTCAATTATACTTCAACAAAGCTGAATAGAAAGCAAGTGGGCCTTCATAAATGTCTAATTTGTATTCTCACAGGCAGCAATGTTGCAGGGGCAGAAATTAGCTAATATTTATTAAAATCCTACCAAGGGTGAAGCGCCATGCTAGAGACTTGATCCACGCCAGTGGATTAGTCAGCATGGCAGCCCTGTGGGTCAGAACTATCATCCCTATTTACAGAAATTGAAACTCAAATATCAGCTCCAAAGGTCACAGAATCAGTAAGACATAGTTTAGATTTGAACTCAGGTCTATTTATCTTCAAAGCCATGATATTCCAAGTGATCCCACACATAGTGAATATTAACATAGAACCTAGAATGCAACTCATTGTCTACTTTGATGACAAATACCAGGGAAAATTGGTGGGAGCATATACGTAAACCAAATTAAAGATTTAGATCTGTGTTCATCAGGGATATTAGCCTGCAATTTTCTTTTCTTGTAGTGCTCTTGTCGGGCCTTGGTATCAGGGTAATGCCGGCCTCGTAAAATGGATTTGGAAGTGTTCCCTTCTCTTCAATTTTTTGGAAGAGTTTGAGAAGGATTGGCATTAATACTTTGTTAAGTATTTGGTAGAAGTCACCAGTGAAGTCATCTGGTCCTGTGCTTTTCTTTGCTGGGAGATTTTTGATTACTGATTCAATCTCCTTACTCTTTATTGATTTGTTCAGATTCTCTACTTCTTTATGATTCAGTCTTAGCAGGGGTTGGGGGTGGTGGGGAAATGAGGAGATACTGGTCAAAGGGTACAAAGTTTCAGTTAGGTAGGATTAATAAGTTCTGAAGATCTAACGTGCAGTATGGTGACTATAGTTAATAATACTGTATTGTATAATTGAAATTTGCTAAGAAAGTAGATCTTAGGTGTTCTCACCATGAAAACATATTGCAACTATGTGAGATGATGGATATGTTAATAGCTTGATTGTGGTAATCATTTCACAGTGTATACATATATCAAAACATCACATTGTACACCTCAAATATATATAATTTTTATTTGTCAATTATACCTCAATAAAGCTGGAAAAGAAACAAATTAAAGACTCAGAAAATTTACTCCAAAAATGTGTTTTACATTTTTTATAGACTTGTCAGATCCTTAGGCATTCTTAAACAGACTGAAAATTCAGCGAAATTGAAAGAGAAGAGTGAGAAGAGGGGAGGAGAAGGGAGGGAAGAGGAGAGAGGAAGGGAGGGGAGAGGAGAGGAGGGAAGTGAAGAGAAGAGAAGAGAAAAAGAAGGAGGGAGGGAAAGAGCGAGGGAGGAAAAGAAAGTGTAGAAAGATAAAGATGATGTCTCTCTAGATTTTTATGCCCTACTCACACAATAACAGACTCTATTAAATGTCCTAGGCAATCCAATCCACTTATCATGAATACCAACAATTTCACCAATAAAAGCTCATTTACAACACCCATTATGTCAATTATGTAAAGTGCATAATATTTGGCTGCCCACCCAGAAGCATTTTAAAATAACAAAAAGTGTTTTGTACAAATTTTGGTTTATCTAAATTAGAAGGTATCATAATTAAAATGTAAAACACATTGAATAACTCTGAATATCAACATATCGTCACTGAGTGACAGAAGTTAATATAGGCAGAAAGTCATTTTAATTACATAGCTATCATGAGTCAAATCCGGGATTTGGTTTGCTATCATTTCTGAATTTTAAAAAGCTTGCTCTTTCATTCTCTTTCATTTGTCTTCAAGGGGTTCAGATTGTTGTCACTCATTGTGATTGATTTACCTACAAATTATTGGCTTCTTGATTCTTGCATTTAAGAATATTTGTTGATTTTCAATTTGGCAATATCCTTCTAGAATTTTTCACTACTAAACTTCAACTTCATTGGAGCAAATGAGAAATGTGTAATGGTGTTGAAAATATTTTTTAATTTGGCTGTTCCTATGCTATCATTAATCAAATGTTATGTGCTTCAAAATCATCATTTATTTCTCAATTATCTCTTTAAATCAGCATGAATTCCTTCCTACAATAAAGAAGATAATCATTGCTGCTTTACCCTTATGGAAAATGAGGCAGAAATATATTAAGTGGCTCCATTTCCCCCACCGAAAATGGAGAAATGAACATTGTGGTCTAATCTGGAATGTCACATTAGGTACGCAGTTTTGTCAAACATTAGGACAACGACTGAGATATCCTCTTAGTAATTTTAGTACACAGTAGAATCTTCTTCCCCATTCCCCACGGTTAATGTTCTATATCCTGCATTTAAAAGTCTAGGAAGTGTGTCAGAAACTATTAAGATAATTAATCTCAAAGAATTCCCCATCTAGTCCATGCAGCTATAGCACTTTCACCGCGGGGAGTGGAGGAGAGCTCAAACTACCAAATTGTACAGACAGTAAAATAATAGTAATTCACACTTACGGTGGTTTTTTTCTTATACCTCTCATTCCCAAAAACACTTCTCTCACATCATTCTTAATCACAGGGGAAATGAAAATATGACAAGTTTTCAAATTTCTACTTCATTCTCCTGAGACACTATTTTAGAGGCCCAAGGCTATCATAAGATTGCAAAGAATTTGCACATTTTCTTTTAAATTAGCATCTTTTCAAGAAAGAAGATATATCAGTTTCCATTGTCATCACTGGAAATGAGATATTGAGAGTGAAGATGAGTGGTGCAAGAGCTGACACAAGAGTTGAACGAAGGCTAATTCTGAAACTGCTAAATAATCGATGGTGGTATGTCCTTATTAGAGACCAGTGTCAAAAATAACTTTCAGAAATCTGATGAGAGAATATTAGTCAGAATTGAATTAATTTCCCAAAGAAAGAAGAACCCTATTTTGTCAATGTACAGTAATTTTATCTTCTCGTAAAAGTTTTACCACAGTAAAAAGCACGTGTATCATTGCTAATGTTCCACTTTTGCCCAAGAGCTTAATAGATATTCCCCATTTTATGCAATGGTTCCTATGCAGGATGCCCTGGGCAACTTGTCAATGTATTGAAAATTTCTCTTCCTCTACATTTTTACCATGGTATAAATTATGTATATTATGGCTAATGTTCACTCTCTGACTGAGAATTGCATAAATATTTCCCAAATTATACAGTTGTTCCATTTTAGAAGGTTATTTGTAACTCAACTTTTGCAAGATCTAAAAAATATATACTTTAGCTACTCAAGGTACATAATGATTCTGGGGCAAAGAGTGGAAACTAAGAGAAAGTGAATGGGATAAATTCTCCAGAAATCTTGGGAAGCTCAGAGAATTTCAGGGAGGAACCTCCGGTCAGATCACCCCCTTGTTCTTTTAGCAAGGAAGGGGAGATTTTTCAGGAACATGAGGGAAGCCACAGGATTTGGACACCATCCTCACCTAAACTGCTCATGACTTCTCTCTTAACTCTCTTAGCCATGCACCATCTCCACAGTCCTGTATTTTAAAAATCACCAATGGTTGGGAATAAAATGTTTTCTTGTGTTATCTACTCATTACTTGCAATCTCACCTTAAGGTCTTGATTCATGCACCTGACAACTTTAATTTTCTGTACATAATACAGTATTGTCTGCCTCTAAAAAATAATAAGGCTTATAGAATAAATTGTGCAAGAGTTAATTCCTACATGTCAAGAGTTTCATGACTCAAGGAGCATCCACTTAATTTCCAGGATAAGTATAGCTCAACACACACACACACACACACACACACACATACCAATATAATATATGAGCAAACTTTTGGTTTTGGATTTGTGTCTGATAGATGTTTATAATTAGATTTGGTGGATTTTTTTTTTTTTTTAATTTTTTGTTTATTGCAGTAACATTGGTTTATAACATTGTAAAAATTTCAGGTGTACATCATTGTACTTCTATTTCTGCATAGATTACATCATGTTCACCACCAAAATACTAATTACAACCCATCACCACACACATGTACCCAATTATCCCTTTCACCCTCCTCCCTCCCCCCTTCCCCTCTGGTAACCACCAATCCAATCTCTGTCCCTATGTGTTTGTTTATTGTTGTTATTATCTACTACTTAATGAAGGAAATCATACGGTATTTGACCTTCTGCCTCTGACTTATTTCACTTAGCATTTTACGCTCAATGTCCATCCATGTTGTCACAAATGGCTGGATTTCATCGTTTCTTATGGCTGAGTAGTATTCCATTGTGTATATATACCACAGCTTTTTTATCCATTCGTCCCTTGATTTGGTGGATTTTTAAATCAGTCTGTGCAAAACATGAAGAGAGGAGCATATTTTGAAAACTATGTTGATTGTTTAAACTGTTGAACTTGGGCAACAACAATATTATTATGCAAAATGTTTAGCAATTAGTAAATATTTATCCAGAAAATATCATTGAATGATAGACCAACTAAAATTCAATGTATTAAAGATTATTTTCATTTTCCAGGTTAGTCAAGAAAATATATAGTCAATAAATTAAACATTTGTTCATGTATCAATGGAGCGTTTTATTATATTCTAAACAGTAAAATTATCCAGTCTTTTTTGCTAACTGCACTAATATTCATGCAAACATAACAATAACTGAACAACCTCTCTGCTTGTATTCTTAGGTCTCTATGTTGGGGATATGTGTCTATCAAAATTTTATCCCATTTTCTCTTCACTCATGTAGAATAATAATCTAAACTAGTATTTTTCCCTCTCCATCTGGTATGGATCAGTATATCAGGGTTCACTCTGAGCAAGTAATTCCTCTGATGCAATACAGACACATATATCACCACTCTCCTGAAAATGCTGAGAAAAGGGACGGAGAAAAGTGAATGCCTACAGCATGAACACTAACACCAACTCTATTTGACACCAACACTGACTCTAATCCTGATAGTAACACTTACTGCATGTCAGACAACTAGGTATGTTGATTACATGAAGTATCTCCTTCCCTGTGGGGGAAATAACTCTTATTAATTTTATTTTTCAGATGAGAAAACTAAAATAAAGAGGCCAAGTTCCCATAACCAGTAGGAGTGGATGCTGATTGTGAGTCCATATCTGTCTGACTCTAAAGACATACACAGGGCCGGCCCAGTGGCTCAAGCAGCTAAGTGCACGTGCTCTGCTGAGGCGGCCCCGAGTTCTCCGGTTCAGATCCTGGGTGTGCACTGACGCACCGCTTGGCAAGCCATGCTGTGGTGGTGTCCCATATAAAGTGGAGGAAGATGGGCACGGATGTTAGCCCAGGGCCAGTCTTCCTCAGCAAAAAAAAATAAAAAAAGAGGAGGATTGGCAGATGTTAGCACAGGGCTGATCTTCCTCACAAAATAAATAAATAAATAAAAGACATACACCTCCCCCTCTATCTCAGACAAAACCAAGCAGTCTGTCACTTGTCATTGTCTATTACATAATATTAGAAATATCATCATTTTCATTTTAACGTGTTTCCTTAAACTCTTAGGTTTTTTCCTGCAGTGCTCTCTTGATATCAAGGATTTCTCGTTTAAAATATTTCTACCTTGGGGCCGGCCCGGTGGTGCAGGCGGTTGGGTGCGCACGTTCCGCTGCGGCGGCCCGGGGTTCGCCGGTTCGGATCCCGGGTGCGCACCGACGCACCGCTTGTTAGGCCATGCTGTGGCGGCGTCCCATATAAAGTGGAGGAAGATGGGCATGGATGTTGGCCTAGGGCCAGTCTTCCTCAGCAAAAAAGAGGAGGATTGGTATTGGCTGTTAGCTCAGGGCTGGTCCTCCTCACAAAAAAAAAAAAATATTTCTACCTTAAGAAAATAAACCTTCACAATGTTTCATTATATTCTGTAAAACATCACTGGTTTATTTTCCCTGTTTTCATTTCCTTGTCTTTCATTCAAGATTTTTTCGTGACTCCCTGACCTTGCTATCTGCGGATATTTGTCACTTGCTGACTGTCACTGTCCCAGCTATCCTCCTCATCACCTTGACTCCAGTCCACCTTTTCAATCATTTCTGTAGTGTACTATGTTTTGGGATTATCCAAAATACTGATGCTATTTCTTTTCTTTTCTTTTCTTTTTTTTTTTTTTTGTGAGGAAGATTGGCCCTGAGCTAACACCATACCAATCCTCCTCTTTTGGCTGAGGAAGACTGGCCCTGGGCTAACATCTGTGCCCATCTTCCTCCACTTTATATGGGACCCCGCCACAGCATGGCCTGACAAGCAGTGCCTGGGTGTGTACCAGGAGCAGAACACAGACGGCCAGCAGCGGAGCATGCGCACTTAACCGCTACGCCAGGGGGCCGGCCCTGATGCTATTTTTTCTGCCCTGATTGGAACTCTGCTTAGTTTGGTCAGTAAAAGATTTCTAAGATTGTTTTTAAAAACTTCTGTCACACGTGTATGTGACCCATTTTAATTTCAGAGCTATGATGAGTCAAATCCTGGATTTGGTTTGCTATCATTTCTGCATCTTAGAAAGCTTGCTCTTTCATTCTCTTTCATTTGTCTTCAAGGGGTTCAGATTGTTATCGATCACTGTGATTGATTTGTCTACAAAATGTGACCTTTCCTCTCTTTTCAGCAGGGAACCTCAATAACTAATCAGGTGATTAGAAGTTTGGTCACGATCTGACTTGCAAATGCTGTCTCTAGGACCCTCTCTAAGGTTGTGGGTCCTCCAGCCTCCCCACCTTCCGTCTGGTCCTTCTTCCAGGGCCACAACCGCCACATGGGACTCAAAGCTACAGTGCGCTTGGTGAAACGGGGAAGGACGGGCAAACGAACCTCGTTCTTCTTACCATTCTGCACTTTTAGGTTCCCTAAGCCCGTCTGAGTATATGAGTATATGAAAATCTCTTTACTGACAGGGTCAATTTCAGAAATAGTTAATAACGTAAGAGGTTCTAAGTATAAAGTTGAAACCAATTTGGATTTTCTCTTTTCTTTTAAGTGTCTTACTGAAAACTCCACTTCCTTATATCAAGAAAAGTCTCACATGACAAGATGCTCCACATGAGATGTGAATAGGAAAATGCAAATTAAAACAACAATGAGATACCACTACACACCTATTAGAATGGCTAAAATCTGGAACACTGAAAATACCAATTCCTGGCAACGATATGGAGCAACAGGAACTCTCATTCATTGCTGGTGGGAATGCAAAATGGTACAGCCACTTTGGAGGACAGTTTGACAGTTTATTACAAAACTAAACATACCCTTACCCTATGATCTAGCAATTGCATTTCTTGGTACTTACCCAAAGGAGTTGAAAACTTGTATTATACACAAAAGCCTGCACATGGATGTTTATAGCAGCTTTATTCATAATTGCCAAAATTTGGAAGCAACCAAGATACCCTTTAATATATGAGTGGATAAATAAACTATGATACATCCAGACAATGGAATATTATTCAGTGCTGAAAGAAATGAACTATCAAGCTATGAAAAGACAAGGAGAAACTTTAAATACATATTACTAAGTGGAAGAAGCCAATCTGAAAAGGCTACATACTGTGTGATTTTCTGGAAAAGGCAAAACTACAGAGACAGTAAAATATTTAATGACTTCCAGGGGTTAGAGAGGAAGGAGGAATAAACAGGCAGAGCATAGAGGATTTTCAGGGCAGTGAAAATATTCCTTATGATACTATAATGGTGAATACATGTCATTATGCATTTGGCCAAATCTATGGAATGTACAACACCGAGAGTGAACCCTAATGTAAACTATGGACTTTGGGTGATAATGATGTGTCAAGTAGGTTCATCTGTTGTAACACATGTACCACTCTTTTGCAGGATGTTGATAGTCAGGGAGGCTGTGCATGTGTCGGGGCAGGAGGTATATGGGAACTTCTGTACTTTCTGCTCAATTTTGCTGTGAATCTAAACTGCTCTAAAAAAAATAATCGTCTATCTAAAAGGAAAAAAATTAGAAAAGTCCCAGCTTTTTACTCTTGGGACTATTTTCTTTTCAGTTCCTACCAGTGACAACTGAGCCTGGGAGTTTCTTTAGCAGAAAATCTCCAAGATAGGAATATCATTCAAAGACAAACACCTTTGTTGTTGTCTTTCAGACACACTCTGCGTCTGAAACATAAGCCATATAGAGGGAAGATTATTTTCTCTACCAACAAGTACTTACCTGCCCTTGGAGTCAAAGGGTCTCCACCACTATGCTTTTTAGGACTTCTTGTTTCTTTTCTTCTCTACTCTAGGTGCCAACTAAAGTCCCAAAAGCTCTGCTAGCCTTGAATGTCTGATCTTTGGATACCTGGGGAAGGGTATTCGTGTGGGTTAAATTCCTGTCATTCTGAGGACCTCTTGTGATGGGATTTGAGGATCAACAGTTTTTCCTGCCTTGCTTTATATTTTTATACTAGATTTAATCTTTCCTGTTAAGAGTTGCTTAATTTGATTCCCCTCTAATTTAACAGCAGCCACATTGAAAGAAGGGACGCAAGCAGTTCGCCCAATTTTCAATCACTTTCTTTACACTACAAGATGTGTTTTATCAAAAAAATCAGTGTTGCTTTAGAATACCCGAGAACGTTAGTCTACAAATGTACAATAGAACTACATTAAGAATTACAAGATACATCTAATAAAAGTTGAATATAAGAGGTTCAAGGTCAAACAAAGGTCATTTCTTGTTCAATATCAATATCTAGCATCATGTTGGTTTTAATAAAAACCAGACTTCATTTACTAGAATTTGCTTTTTCAATAAAAACATGATTATTAGCGGTGGCTGGGAGTGATGGTAATAAAGGAAGGTGAGAATCTAATTTAGACAACAGAGAGGAAAAGAAAAACAGAATCCAGAAGAAAAGATAAATTAATAATGTAGTTCACAGTTAGTGTCTAGATGAAAAACGCCTCCTGGGGACTGAATGTAAGGTCTTTCATTCATCTACAGTCTTACCAGTCACTTAACAACAGGGATACGTTCTAAGAAATGCGATTTCCTCATTGGGCAACTGTTAGGTGATTTCGTCGTTGTGTGAACATCACAGAGTGTACTTACACAAACCTAGATGGCACAGTCTACTACACACCTAGGCTATATGGTACTAATCTTATGGGACCACTGTCTTATATGCAGTCCATCATTGGCTAAAACATCATTATGAGGTGCGTGACTGTATGTCAAATAATTGTAACTATTATGTATATGTCTGTATTAGTCTTTCGTTTATTCAGTTAATCACTCACTCCACAAATATTTGTTGCAAGACACTGCACTGGGTTGGGTGGGATATAAAAATATGTTTGAGACCCAGACTGAGCCATCTTCAATGCTTTATCCAGTAGGCAACATAAGGCAAGTATACACATAATTCATTATAAGCTGATCAATGATATATGAATGGTAGAGTGCTCTAGTCTAAAGCGTTGCTACTCACAGTGCAGTCTACAGACCTGGTCAGTCTGGAAAGTGTTTGTTAGCTGTCCGTGACGAGCAAAGTACAGAAGTTGAGAATCACTCTGTAGAAACTTTGATAGCATTTGACATTGCTGCAACATTCCTTGTGATCAGTGGTCTTGAATGTTGAATTTAATAGTAAAAATTGGGGGCTAGTGATTTATATGGCTTTTATTTTATTTTTCTAGTACTTAATTTTTATTATAATTTACAAGTGTATCAGTCTGCTGTGAATTGGGAAGGGAAAAACTCTGGTCCTTCATTAATATTTTTGAAAATACTTGAAAACACAATTTTAAAAGTTCAGAGGATAGGGAGAGCAGCTCCATTCCAAGGTAAAAAGAAAGGCTTAATGAAGGAGCTGACGTTTGGAAGGGATCTTGGAGGATAGCAAGGGCTTTAAGAGATGGAGATAAGTTACAAGATCTATTTTGGGAAAGAGAAATAGCTTGAATTTAAAACGTGCTTAAAAAGCAGCAAGTAAATGACTTCAGCAGCAAGGGAACAACCACAAAGATAACTGGGATGGTAGGTGAGGGTTTGAGGCTAGAATAAGCAGAAAGGAATCCACATGTATACTTTAGCTTCTTAACAAGTGAGATATCTAAGTAGTACAGTATTATAAGAGGTGTATCTTTCAGTGGTGTGCAAAATGGATTGGAAATGTCACTCCTAGAAAGCAGAAGACCAATTAGAGAACTATAGTAATAACATGGAATTAAGCGAACGGGGCTTGATTTGGGGGCTGGCAGAGAGAATATGGCAACAGCTGACGAATACAAAGCTTTCAAGAAGGCCTCAACTGCCATTCCTCTTCAGCACCACACACTGTACTTCAGCCAGAGGAGACACTCACTACTGTTGCTTCGTTGAGCTAGAGAAAAGAATTAGAATTTTAATAAAGAGCGGGCATGGGAAACACAAAAAATGCTCAAAGGACTATAAGAAATCAGAAAATTTCTGGTCTGAAATGAGGACAAGATGGGCTCCTTTTTAGATATGGTCAAAGTCACACCAGTTGAAATACAGTATTGAAAGAAGAGATAGGGATGGAAATACCAAGAGCCAACTGTTGAGGTTTCAGTGTTGAAGACATAACACATCTAAGGAAAAGAATGTAGAGGACAGGACAATGCTGAGAAGGACAGAATGCCACCTGGAGAGGTGAGACGAGAGCAAGGACTCATCAGTGGGGAGTCTGAAAGGTACAATGGTGATAAGGCAGAGCTGCAAGAATCAGGAAGAAAACGTTTCGGGAGCCAGCATCAACCACACTTTGTGGGGATCATGAGGCCACTGGCTGGGGTGGCTAGAAGATCATTGGCAAGTTTTGAGGAAGAGGTTTTTCCAGTGTGGCAAGAGTTGAAACCGAGTTGGAGCAATTTACAGCAAGACTGAACAGTAAGAAAGGATAAGCAGAGGTTACCGGTCAACATTTTTTTTTAGTTGTGAAATATACCTGAGGTGGAGAAGGCGGCAGGACCGAGTGAAGCTTGGAGAGGATGGAAGTAAGGAAACAGGTAAGGAGGCGGAGCTATTTAGAAAGGGAAGCTGACTGAAGGAACAAGTGTTTGGAAGAAGGAAGAAGGGGAAGATTCGAGAGAATAAGTAGAACCTGGGAAGTGAGGATTAGGAACGTGTCTTCTGAGGCAGGAAGAGGGCAAAAGAGACAGGTGACCTTCTATAACCTGGAAAATGCGGAGGAAAACAGAGGTGTTAATAATTTTCAAGAGAAAATTATTTAAGTCACTCAACTGGGCTTAAAGGCTCGATTCAGCTGACACACATTAGGCTGCACTCGCTCACCAGGCCTCTCCCAGACTGGAGCCCGCCGGGGTTTTACAGGATAGGAAGGGGCAGCTGGATAGCTGTCCTTACGGTGGGGGCATAGGTGGCAGTTTGTTTACTTTAAGCAAAACTTGGGGGTGGGGAGTCATTCCTGTTTTTGTGCTCCTTGCTCAAGCTCCCATAAAGCATGAGAAGAGTATTTTCCAAGAACTGTTTTTGCAAGCTTTGCAGCTAAGCAGCCAAAGTTCGTGGAGCAAGGGAATGAGACAGCAAAAAAGAAAGTAAAGAGAAGGGGAGCAGACTATGCCACCCCCAAAATATGCCTCTTTGGCCTATTGATTATTTTGAGCTGCTTGTTTTTAAGAAAGAGCAGACACAGGAGAAGTTCTGAAAACTGAGTAATAGTTACACTCTTGTAAGAGACCTTTACTTTTATAAGGGAAATCTCCACTTGTAAGGGCGTCTCTCTCTCTGTACCAGGAAGAAAACAATGACCTTAGATCTCTAGAAATTCTTATCAATGGAGAAGGCAAGGATTTAAATCTGCATAATAACCTTACCCTTGTTTACTGTGTTTTTCCTGGTAACCTCCCATAACTGGCCTTTTCCCTCACTTCAACATCTTCTTTTGTCTTTAGCTGAAGATGGTGTTTAAGGTGGTGGCTTGGGCCATCTGGGGGAGGTCCTCACTTTTCCTGGCTCTCTCCAGTGTATACAAGAGGTATACATGTTATTAAACTTCTGTTTGTTTCTTTCCTGTTAATCTGTCTTTTATTACTGTGGGGGGAGGGTCTCAGCCAAGAACCTAGAAAAGTGGATGGAAAATTATTTTTCCTCCCCTACAAAAGTTAGAAAACTGGGGCCGGCCCCTTGGCATAGTGGTTAAGTTCAGCGCACTCTGCTTCGGTGGCTGGGGTTCAGTTCCTGGGTGACCTTCACCACTCGTTTGTGGCCATGCTGTGGTGGCGACCCACCTACAAAATAGAGGAAAATTGGCACACGTGTTAGCTCAGGGTGAGTCTTCCTCAAGCAAAAAGAGGAAGATTGGCAATAGATATTAGCTCAGGGCAAATCTTCCTCAGGAAAAAAAAAAAAAGTTAGAAAAACACAGGGAGAACTGGGGGCCCCTCTGTCATGTTTGTGGCAGTTCTTCAGCATCTTTACTTCTTGTACTTCTTTCTTGTCCTCCCAGCTACTGACTTTTACCCTTAATGACTGATATAAATAAGCTGGAGTCATCCTTTCCTTGAACAACTTCTTTCCTCACCTATCCCTGGTCACCTCTCGCTGCTAGCCGAGCAGCACACAACCCCGGGTGGGTTCTCCTGAACTTGCAAAGCCCAGTTGATCTTTTTCTCTCTCTGCTCTCCCTTTTCAATGACCGAAAAGCTCCATCTTTTTCTAGTTTAGCCACCGCCTTACAGCCCTTTAGCAAGTACAGCACCATAAAAACAGTACTCATTATTCATTGCCTTTGGAGTCAAACAAAATGGAACAGTTACAGATTGTGTAACTTTGGACTAATTAGTAAGTTAATTTCTCTGAGATTCAGCCTTTTCATCTTCCAAGTGAGGAAAATAATTCCTTCCTTAAATGTACCACAAAGATTAAATTAAATAAAGTAACAGCGGTGAATTCCTTGCTACACTATAGAGAACACTGGAGAAATGATAGCCTTCATTATTCCTGTGGGCATATGGCTCATTTTACACGTCACTCTCTGCCTGCTGCAGCCCTGCCACAGTTAGCTACAAATTCAGTGGACATGTGCAGGCACAGTTATGTCCAGTCTTGGAATTAACAAGAGACAACCCTAAAAGGTCACTAGTAGCCTCCCCTTCACTAGCAGATGGAATTTAGAAAGCGTTGACCACTGTCCTCACAGTGTCCTGCCACCTGGAGGTGAACAGACATACGAGCATCTCACCATTCACAGATGTGCCTCGCAATATCCCTTTTTCCCCCAAGGCCACAGCTGTCTGATTTTTCTGCCCCTTCCCAGTGCAGCCACTGGTCTTTTTCCTCCAAACACTCTCCCTTTTTAATTTTTCTCCCTTTTTCTAGAATGGTTCCCTACTTCCAGATCCACATGGAAGCCTTTAACATCACCCACATTGCTGGTGCTGAACTTAGCAGCAGCCCCTCGAGGACAATAGACATGTATTGAGCACCTACTATCTGCTCAGGACACCCCTCCATATTAGTACACCTAGGATTCCTTTTGGGAAGTTGAGGTCCCTCTTAGCCACCCATACCACACACCCTCCAGTCCATTCCATTACTCCCCTGCGTTATTCAAACATGTTTTTGTTTCCTCTGGGAGATCCTGCTGTACAGGTGCACACACACACCACAGAGGAGTATACATAAACAAGTATCATCGTGAAAAACATCGCAAGTGGAGACACACGTCAGCACCCACTTGCTTCCATCCCAGGGTTTTCAGTCAGGATGGGTAAGCCCAGATGTACAGAATAGAAGGAACTCTTTCTCCAATACCAGTACTTGACAGATAGTGAGGATGGCCACACACAAGATGCCCCTGAAGGGGAGGCTGAGACACTAAGTCATTGGTCCCCAACGACATAGAAGCTCAGACTCAGCAACATGTGCCCTCTCAGACTCCCAGCCTTATCTCTCTATAATTCTCCCCTGTTCACATTATTGAACCCAGGGGTTGCAAATTAAGCTAGTGGCTCAGATGTTAAATCTAGCCAGCAGATGGCCAGAAGGATGTAATAATGTATTTTGGATTAGTTGCTAAAAGAGGAAGATTAAACACGAAAATCTGAAATTCCAGATTCCCTCCTCAGTCATTTCAACCTGCCTAGCCCCAGGATGCAGGGGACCTTGCAACCCCAATGTCACACCAGGCTGCTTCCTAAAGAGAGCTACTCTTTTTACATGCCCTCACGGGGGTACTGGGAATCCCCAAACAAAACCCTTTCCCAGGAACCTGCTCAATGGAGAGACTTCCTCTGGCTGACAACTCACTGCAAAACATTTATCACACACAATTCCCCTCTTTCCCCAAGTCCCATAGATCCACCTGGCGCTTTTGTCAGAGCATGACAAAGAGGGTAGAAGGCAGCCACCCGGGCTTTCAGAGGAAGCAGGAGCCAGAGGGAGCCAGGTCTCCTTGCTCCAAACTGCTTCATTAAATAATTCATTTAACAACTTCTGCCAAGCCCCTGTTGCTGCTTAATTACTTGCTTGCTTTCTTCTTCCTCTTTTTAACTTTCTTTTAATTGAAAATCCAAGCCAGGCTTGTTGCAGCCTGGGAAGTTGGATCGCTTGGAGACATCTTCTGACTCTGTCTCATTAGGTGTCCAGCCACTGAAAAATATATGATGGTTGGAGAAAAGGATGCAGGAATAAACAATGCAAAAAACCAAATTTACCAACAATGTCTAATGAGGGAAACAACACTTTGAAACACAACTCGGCTTTCTATTTAACAAGCAAAGCAGTAAACTGCGGTCCCACAAATGAACTGGGAGCCTAAGAATGATTTCTGGTAAACGATGGTTGGAGTCAGTAATAGGAAAAACAAACAGCAGGGAGTGGACACAGCGGGGAAATCATTGTTGTCTTAAAGGGATGTGAGACTGAATGGGGAGTCTCATATCTGTGCTGAAGAACAGGAAAAGGGGGCTCACCTGAGCAATTAAATCAGAAATAGGCACTCAGTGTTGTGGTAGTGGAGAGAATACTTTGGATTAGATCCAGACTGATGGGTTTCAGGCTGGGTTCTCAAGATGCCCAGGGCAGGTGAGAAAGCCAGAAGTGGACAAAATAAATGCTCTGGACCCCACAGTCCTATATCATGCTTCCTATATCGAGTGCCACAAAAGATGTTTTTTTCAAAATAAGCTGTTCATTCTAAAAACACAAAAATAAAAAAATTTGGAAACAAATGCAAGCTCTTTGAATATAAATCGATCTGGAATCTGGTGACCTGGCTCTAGTACCCAGAAGTCACTGTTTTTCGCCATGAAAGCCTATATATTATTTTCTAAGAGGCTGCTGTTTCCTAGGAGCTGTTTCCTCCACTGTAGAAAGGACAGTGGGGAGAAGCTGAAAGGTGTGCGGGAAGTCTCTCTCCTGGAGGTCACACAGAGCGTCTGGTCAGCTGAGCAGAAATTCCATGCTTTTCTAGTATTTAGAAGTTATAACGTTTTAGCTCCCAAATCAAATTTTTTACAGTGAACGAAGAAGCGCAGGTTGACCCAATTAACTGAAAGGTAATGGTCTTTGGGCTGAAAACTGCTTGATGGCAGATGGAAACATCTGGGAGCAGCCTACCTAGGGTCACTGCTGTGGAAATGAAAGAGGGTGGAGACCCTCCACAGAGACCCTGCTCCAGTCCCGCAGTGCCATCCAGCACTCCCCGCCTCCCGCACAAAAGTTCAATGAGAATGAATTTCAGAAGCAACACATGATACAACACGTGCACATAGTGAAAAAAGGAAGTAGTGCAGAATGGCTTACAATAAAAAGCAACAGTCTCCTTCCCAGGCCTTCCTTCACTGTCACCTCTTTTCCTAGTTTTTCTGGTGATTGCCAGCATAATGCTAAATAATACATTTTATACTGCAATTTCTTGATCCATCTGCTTTAGACATTGTTGACTCCCTGTTTTAAAAGATAAGTTTTTGGTGTATTTACACTAGCCCTCCAACTCCCCTCTTTCAATTTTTTGATAGTTTTAATATAACTATTCCATGGGTTTATTTTTGGTAAATTTGTTTTTCTCTCTTTCTGATGTTAAGTTAAGCTCTTTCATCAGCTCTGGACACTGTTTCTTGATTCCCTCCCAGGCAAGTTGTTGTGATTGGTACCTCATCTTCCCCTTCACTTCTCAACTTTTTCCTCTCAACTTCCATCATCTTATGTATCAGCTTTTACATTGTCAAGTATGGTAACAGAAACAGTCTATGTTGTTTTGTATTGAGTCTTCAAAATCCGGTGGGCATTTAATAATTATAGCGCTTTGTACTAGCCATGTTTCAGGCACTCAATGACCACATGTAGCTAAAGCCTACTATTTGACAATACTGATCTAGAGCATGTATCTTTTCTTTCATATTTTCTCTTTGACTATTTTCTCTACTTAAGGCGGAACACCTCAGTTTTATCTTCCAACTCTCTTACTGAAAGTTGTATTCCTGCAATCACTTAGAATTTCCCAGAACTTTTTTGTTGTCTTTTATTATTTTTAAGTGAAAAAAATGATAGAGACATCTAGTTCTTGTGTAATAAATCTAATATCTTCTCACATCTGTGCACATTGATGAAAGATTTTGTTGTTTTGTTTTGCTTTGGGTCTCTTCTGTTCCAGTTCTCTTTCCACTGGAGTCAGTTTTTGTGTTTGTTTACTTTGGCTTGCATATGCCTGGTGATCTCTGTATGTTCACATTTAAAGGTAAAGGACTCCGTGGACTAATCTAGGCAGGGGATGTGAATTTCTTCTATTTGGCACATACGAGTGGGCAAGGAGCTGGCTGTTAGGCTGCGGAACAAGGCAGAATTTTATAGGGCTTCTACCATGGCCATGTTGTGAGTTTAGGGATGGGTCCTATGGTTTTGGCTGGGACAAAATGCTACACTACCTAACTCTATGGTAGATGATATGTGTTGGGGTAGGGGAGGCACTGCCTCACAGCTTTTCCAAATTCAGACTTTCTATTAGCCCCCCTACACACACACTTCTTGTTCCTCTCCTGCCAACCTTGAGCTCCAGACTCTCTACATGGATGGCTTCTGCCTTGTTTTATTTATCAATAAGCTTTCTGTCTCTGAGAAGTTTATTAGAAACTCTCATCCACGGAAGCCCTGGACAACCAGGCCCCTCACATACTGTTTGCTCACTCTTACAGGTTGTCTTGGTTTGGGGTCTCTAGAAGGAGGGCCTGAGATGGGAATTCTTATGCAAGTGACTTATTGGGAGAGTGGTCTCTGAAGAGGCAGGGTGAGGGTAGCAGGATTAGGGCAGGACAAGGAGCTAAGTAGGATGTGGTCTCAGCTAGAGCCTAGCTTCAACTTGACCCCCTGGGGAGCTCTGGGGCAGGAATTGCCTGGAGAAGTTGTCGGCCTTTAACACATTCATGACAGCTAGGGGGAGGGTGCACCTCTGGGTAAGGTCATCTGGGAGGGTCACCAACAACCACACCATGTGATTTCTCCATTTTAAAAAACTCCTTTTTGTTATTTGAATGTATTCTTAGGAGCAAGGAGAGATAGATACATGTGTTCAGTATTCCATCTTGAACCAATAGTCCCTTGATATTGTTTTGGAAAGTTGTGTTCTTACCAACAAAAAAAAATTCTTGAATAGTATGCACAAAACTGTTATCAGGGAAAAAAGATCTAAATTTGAAAATATCCCAATTCTTCCAGGAAATAAAATAATCGCAGTGCAGAATCAACAAATATTTATTGACTACTTGCAGTCATGTTGGTCCATGTCCAATATATGATGTCATTTAACCCCACACCACTATCTTCATTTATTCCTAGCAGATGAGCAAACTGAGACTCAATAAATGTCTAGCTCAAAATAGAACTTTTATCCTTTACCCTTTATCCTATTTGACACCACACCATCGGCTTCTCTGAAATGAGAAACTGCACCTTGACTTAGTAGCAGCTGTGTGAGCTGAAATTCCAATAGAGGAGAAGCTGTCTCTCTGACCAAAGAATTGTACATCTCCATGATCTCATTTTATTTATAAAGGAAAAGAGGAAGAACCTTCATCCTAGATCACATGTTATGTATTTACATATAATCTTTCATTTAATTCTCTAAACAATCTTATAAATTACTCATTTTTATGTTACAAAATTTCAAATTCTGGAAGATTAAGTAACTTGCCTAGAGTAAAACAAGTAGTGAATATTGGAGCTGGAATTTAAATCTCAGTCTTTCTAATCTCAAACTGATGCTGTTTATTAACAATCAGTAGACACTAATTTAAGAGGTTAAAAATTCCCTCAGTGTTTGATGGGTCTGATTAAGCCCAGACACAGCACCAAATCAGATCAGTTCATTAAATTTGTTTATTTCAAATTTCATAATTGACAGAATAATGCCCAATCACAATTATTGAAATATAAGCAGTTTAATGATTCATACTTGTCATGAGGGTACTGTTCTTGGCAGTTATCTATAGTCTATTAGCAAAACAGAAACAAATCCAACCAGTGTCATGTATCTTCCAGGAGACTGACAATGGGGATAGTAGTAAGATTCTCTGTTTACTCTCTGCAACATTTTCCTATTAGCAAACAATTTATGTACCCCCACAATACTTCTCTTTGCCCCACATAATCAGTCATCAGCCACTCCCATTAATATCTCATCAACCTTGGAAAGATCACCATCGGTAGATGATAAGAGATGGTTTCTAATATAGTCTTAGTTTGGGCATGTGTCTGATAAAAATATTTTCCTCCAAGAATTACCTGGGTAGATGATTACCCAAATCCTCTCATTTGCACCTTGCTTCCAAATAAATTCAGTGCAAAAAATGAACAAACAAAAACCTTTGCATCTTTTCCAGACTTTAGACTTGAAATATTTCAGAATGTATCAATAACACTTTTCACAAGCCCATGAGGATCTAACCCTCCTCATGTTCTTTGTGATTAATATGTTTGCTGCAGGATCAGGTCTCTAAGTGGTTTTTAATTCCTAGAGGAAGATAAGAAACTCCTAAAATAAAATAATAGCTCCTGGGTTTTAGTAGGCTAAAACACTTGTTCTAGGGAATGACATCAAAATGATAAAACGACATCCCTCAGCAAATTTCAGTGATGGCATCAGGAGAAGAGCAAAAACTGACTTAAATCTGTTGAAGTGCAAAGTACAATTTGATCTAATTGAGAGATTCCTGCTTTCTGTACGCAGGGAGTTCAGAAATTTGTGTAGGCGCCACATTTCAGTAGCAGAACGTAGCAGTGACTAAACTAAGAGATGTTTTGGGGTTTCCAGAGGATCCTGTTGTCATTTTCTTTCATAAGAATGTTCCAAGAATAAATATAAGGAATGTTAAGTTTACTGAGGGGAAAAGTCATCAGAGACAAACTGTAATTGAACAGGCAGTACAATCACAAAGTGCTGTTCTCATTAAGCACACTGCCCCTTTCTGCAGGGACTTTTTCTACAGCTATGTGCACTTCATATATTAAAAGTGAGGACTAGCTAATAATAAGAGAAGTGATAACTGAAATCACTATATACACAATACTGGGATTGAGTGGACGTACTTCCCTAACCCTATAGTAAACAATACTGGGACTGAGCAAAAATGACTTAGCTGCTTGTTCCAGAAAATACCTGCCCCTGGAAGTTAAGGCTGTTAAGCCAAACAGCTAACTCATCAAAACTAACATCTTGCTCATCAAGACTTACTTTGAGACCTTCATCTCACTGTTACCACAATCTAAAGGTTCTACGTCACAAACTCTGCTTGGCCCTAAACAGTTCCTGCCTGCAAGATCTACCTTAAAGTCACCCCCACGGACACTAAAGCCCTGTAAATACCCTGTCCTGACTTCTCCTGACTCTCTCAAGACGGTGTTGTCCCTTGAGGCAGTAAATCTGATCAATTTAGCTTTGCTGATCAGTAGGTGTTTTTGGTGGTCAGGAGTCAACAGTAGCTACAGCCTCGTTCGTTGATTGGGAGTCTACGATGTACCAGGTACCATGCATTGTGCTTTATATACATTATTTCTAATCTTTACTGCAGCTCTGCAAGGTAATGTTGTTATTTCTAATGTACAAAAAGGAAATGGAGACTCAGGGAGGTTGGTAAACTGCCCCACTACACAAATAGGAAATGGCAGATCCAAATATCAATCTGAGTCTGTCTGGCTCCAAAAACTTTTGAGCCACCAGATAGGTCACTAGTCATTTGAAAATATAGTGTGGGGAGAGAGAGAGAATCCCTCTCTGCCCTTTCCCTTAAGGATCTTATGGCTGGCCAAATAATCAACAAGACAGGTTAGCAGGAGAAAATAATACCAAGTTTAATAACATGTATACATGGGAGAAACTCAGAAATGAGCAACTCGTCCCTCTGTCTAAGCTGCTTGCTTAAGTATTGTAGCTAAAGGCTAGGAAGGTGTTGGGGGTGGCTAGTGGTCTGGGACTTCAGAGGTCAAGAAGACAATTCTTTTCAGGTTCATCTATAGATAATGTGGTCAAGGAGAGAGAGAGTTTTTTGATAAAAGGGGCTTGGTGCACCTCCCATTGTAACATCTATTTTACATTATCATTACAGCCATCATGATAGAAGATCTTTTCCAGGAAGGAGCCACCATGTCAAATTCTTTAGGCAGTTAGTGGGGGAGGTCAAATGTCCCTCAGAGAAAACAATCAAGGTAAAGAGATATATTTCAGGGTGGCCAAATCTTGATCTCCCACAATAGCATAGAAAATCACATCCCTACCTCATTCCTTATGCTAAAATTGATTCCAAATGCACCAATGAATAACTTGTAGAAAATGACTTTATTATTCCATCCCTTCATTAGATTTTAGTTATACATTCTTTTACAATTTTAGTGGTAAATGCAGATAATTATACCATGTGTTTTTGACTTATATAGTGTTATATAATTTTCAATTTCCGAGAAAACCACAAAAACTCCAGAAATCTTCAACTCCATTTACTTCCTCCTACTTTATGCTCTATTATTGTCATGAATTTTAATTCTACATACAGTTTAAACTACATAAGATATAATATTACTGCTATATATAGCCCATATTTCTTTTTATTCACTCACATATTAATCTTATCAGTAGTCTTTCTTTCCTGCAATTTTGAGCTTCCATCTGGGATAATTTTTCTTCTACTTGAAAAACCCTTTAGTATTTTCTTTGCTATCTGTCTGCTAGTGACATATTCTCTGCTTTGCGTTAAAAATTCCTTTATTTTGCCTTAATTTGAAGGAAACTGTCACTTGATGTACAATTTAAGGTCAGAAGCTGTGTTCTTTTATCAATTTGAAGGCATCATTTCATTGTCTTTATTCTGTAGAAAAGTCAGCAGAAATCAGAAGCATCTTATTTTCGCTATTTTGGAGAAAGTCTGTCCTTTTCCTCTAGCTGTTTTACGTATTTTCTCTTTGTCTTTGGTTTCCAGCAATTTTACTATAATGTACTTAGTTATGGTTTACTTTTTATTTATTTTGCTTGGGGTTCATTCTTTTCTTGAGTCTGAGGCTTGATTTTTTTTTTTTTTTGGCTTGGGAAAATTTTGACCATGATCTCTTCAGTTACTTCTTCTCACCTGTTCTCTCCATTACTTTTGGCATTCCAACTACACGTCCCATGAGTCTCATAGACACTTTTCTATACTTTCCATCTTTCACTTCTTTGTTCTTTACCTTGAATATTTTCTTCTGACTTAACTTCCAGTTAACAAATTTTCTTATCAGCTATGACTCTTATATTAAACTCATCATTTGAGTTTGTAATTTCCATTATTGCAATTTTTATTTATAGAGTTTCCATTTGATTATTTTTTTAATATCATTTCTAAATTTCTGCTGGGAAATGCCTTCTAATTCTCTGGACATATTGATCATAGTTATTTTAAAGTCCATATCTGCTAACTTTATCATCTGAATCACTTGTTTTTATTTCCTTTATTTTCTCTTGATTTCTAGTCAACTCTTCTCTCTCTGTGTACCTGGTTATTTTTTTTTTATTGAGTTTTGGAATATATTTAAAACATATAGAGAAAATGTGAGACTGTGGATATTAACTTCCTCCAGGGAGGATTTCCTTTTTGTTTTAGCAACGGAGGGAAAGACTGTCTTAATCTAATCAGTAATTGATTGGCTTCATTCCTTGTGTGGGCTAGTCTGTTTTCAGGTTCATTCGTACTCCTGGGATAGAACCCTTTGGAACGCTAAACAATTTCTTGAGTGTTACTGGTGTCCTTCCTCCTTGGTGGGCCCTGAAATTCTAATTTTCATACCTTCATCCCTGAGAGATTGTCAAAACTCTGCTCAGCTTAACTTTTCAGCACCCTTATTCAGTATGAGCAATTGTTTTGAGGGATGCCAAATACTGGGTTTACTTTAAAAAATTTTAGTTGTTCTCAGAATGAGGAGTGTTCCAAGACAACCTAGTTTAGCATTCCTGTGAGGAACTCCCATTTTTTTTTTAAAAAACGTAAACTTACTTCTTGTTTTTTCTATATAAAATTAAGACCAGGCTTTGAGTAAACCTAAAATGTTTACATATTTTAAACTACAAAATTCTTCAAAGGGCAAAAATAAATCTAAAATAATATCTGTTTTAGATATTATTTTGTCTAAATATATCTATTTTGATATATTTAGCCATATCTGTTTCCTAGGTAAAATAGGAAGGAATTTGCTGACAAGTTTTCTTCTCTTTCCAATAATAATATACACCCAAGCATGACTGTGACAGCGCTTTCTCAGTCTATGCAACCATTCCAAATAATACATTCACCTACCTATCATTTGACAGCAATCACCTGTCTTCCCCTACCTCACATTAAGTTCCTATAACTAGCCATCTGGGAGAGTAACAGATGTAGGAGTTCACTACATAGGAGGAAGGGACCAGAGGAGAATTTTTTTTGCTGTTATTTTTCAGAATGTCTTCAAATGAACTGGCTTGGGATCACTTAAATGGCAATAGTTTCAAGTAACGGGTTTAAATGGATTGAACTGATTAGGTTAACAGTGAGGGTAGGTCTGGGTCCAGATAAACTTCTGGAATGTAGTTTTGCCAACTCTCCTCTTCTGCTTTAGTCATCCCTTCTACTGCCTCAGACCTCCTCTACAGTCCGAGGTTTCAAGCTCTCAGGAGGTCACCTTTAGCCAACTATCTTCTCATCCTAATGTGATATTGGTTAACCATGTTTACTCAGCTCACATATTGTCATTTTAAAAATGGGACTCATAAATGCTAGTGAAATGAAAAGTGGTAGAATTTTAGTAACCTTGACAGATTCTGAGCACAAGTCTTGGGAGGTGACATTCCTGCTTTGAGGCACCTACAGAACATGTAAGTCGATAGCTACATTGTTTCCTCATTTAACGGATCTTGTTAATTTTTTATTTATTTGGTTGCCCACATTCATTGGTAGTTTATGCCTGGATCTGCTCTTCTTTTTGCAAACTAATGACTGATGAACTGTTAAACTTGCCTTCGTTGTAGGGAAGGTCAAAGAAAGTACCATTTTATGTGTGCCAGGCATTACAGCAGAGGGTTTTATCTGTATATCATTTAATTTCATTTTATTCTCACAATGGTTGTGGAAGATAGGCATTAGGCTATTTTCAATTTAGCAAACTAAGACTCCAAGAGATTGAGTAACTGGGGCAAAGCTAATAGTAAGTTATGGAACTAGAATTCAACCTTGGCCTAGCTAACCCAGGGACACTTTCTACTAAGACTTTTTGATTCATAAAATGCTGTTGGTCTACTGAATTCTCTTTTTTAAATATAGCAGAGTAAAACATTCTGCTCATGTTTATTCTTTTGTTACCAAGAAGAAGAAAAAAGATTTTCAAAACCAATTGGATGTTTCAAAATGTGGATGGTTAAATGAACAAACCATTGGATACAAGCATCAGTAAAGGATTCTAGCAATGGCATTAAACTGCCATGCAGCAGAGATGCACACAGTGGGAAATTCAGAGGATATGTTTCATGTTTGTCTGTATTTTAGGACTTAATTTTTATCATTTGTTTTTTCTTCCATAATTAAATGGTTGATTTATGTTCTGATTATATAAATTAATATGTGTTCATCATATAAAGAAATATTAAGCAATATAAAAGCAGATAAGGAAGAAATCATCAGAAATCTCACCATCCTAACATAATCGTCATTATATTTTGAAGAACAGTTTTAGAGAATGCACGACGTAAGTATACATACTTTTAGAAAATTGGACTGTTATAATATACATGTTATGTTTGAAATATGCTTTTGAAACTCCATAGCATGATACACAGTTTTCCATTACTGTGGAGTTACCAATTGTGTATGAGTACTATGATTTTTTCAACCTGTCTTCCATTGATGGAAATTCTTTCTAATTTCTTATAATTATGAATAATCTCCAAATGAACATTTTCTATACTCTTGTCCATTATCCTCTTAGAGTAACTTCCTGGAAACAGATTTAAAAATGGATCAAAAAGTATCCACGTTTAAAATGTGTGTGTATATATATATATATATATATATATATAATCAAACTAACTTTCATAAAATCTACATATATTTTGGTAAACCAAATCGTTTGAGCTATAAGGAAATGCTTCTTCCCCTCCCCTGATATTTCCTTCGAACCGAGGGAGCTCAACTATTATAACACTGTTGGCCTCTGTGTTCCCTGCTTTATTCTATCCTGGGGGAGATTGACTAATTTATATGACTGATAAATTTGAAAAGAATCAACCGAACATCCTCAGATTTGCTTTACCCCTTTTCATCTTGGAGGTCAGTCTGTTCACAGAAAGCACACATTTCGCTTGCTTCTGCCTGCTGTAGTTCACACAGAGGGGCAAGCCCTGGACAAGTGGTACACGTCTCTAGGTGGGTAAGTCAGTTTAGTTCTGGGATTTAGCATTGGGAAGATCATTTGCTGCACATGCTAAGCTATGTCCTCCAACTTAAAGTTTGTCAGAAACAAAGGTAATATTTTAGTCTTCACACATCTTATATTTTTCAATCTGTTCAGAACCTGGATAGGGAAGATACGTGCTATTTATTAGACCTCCTTAAAAAACCCATCATTAGAAAGTCCAATTTCCCACATCCATACCAAACCAGGTTATTACTAATGTTTTATTTCTTGCTAATTTTATAGGTGAATAATAATATCTCATTATTTTAATATGCCACTTTTTGATTACTAGTGTGATCTCACATCTTTTCAAATATTTATTGAATACTTTAAACTACTTCTGTCATTTTCCATGTTACTATTGAGATGTACATCTTTTTGTTATTGATTTACAAGAATTCTTTAAAATTAAAACTATGAACACTGCCATATATTACTATGGCAGTCTAGACTTCTAGATTAACTCAATAATGTATAACTAATAGTAATAATAATGTATTTCAACTCTTTCTAGGATGCCTTTATATTTCAACCATGATTGGGGGGATGCTACAACTGGCATTACATTCATCCTTTTTGGATGATACCCTGAGATTATATCCTATTCTTCCTTCTTGGTACAGCAAGTTGGGCCATGGTTCAAAAGACATTATTGACAACACATTCACTATAATTTCCAACTATCTCAAGGAAAAAAATACTGGTCTGTAAATTTATCCAACCTACATACTAAAAGTATGCATGAGAAATGAGGTACAGATAATTGGTTTAACTTTTTTATTCACCCTATGAAAGTAAATGGGACTCCTTTAAAATTCTCTGACATAGAACATGCTCCAATTCTTTAAAATTGCTGATGGGATAGGGATAATTTTATTTCTAGCTTTTCTTGATTTTATTTTATTTTTAATGTAACTTTTATTGAAGTAAATGTACAAATCGTTAAGTATAAAGATCTATGAATTTTAACAAAGCGAACACATACATCTGTGTAACCAGAACTCAAGTAAAAAACAAAACATTTTTTCTGTACCAGAGGACCACATGTGCCTCCTTTTAGTCGTTTCCCACAAAAGTAACCACAATCCTGATTCCTAACAATACATTAGTTTTGACTGTTCGTGACTTTATATGAAGAGAATCACTGAGTATGTACTTTTTTGTATCTGGCTTCTTCTCCTCAATATTTTGTTTGTGAGTTTATCAATCTTATTTGTAGTTCGTTGTCAGCTGTGACCTAATTCAGTGTGCCCAAAGTTTCAGTCATGTATCTATTTTTTATGATTTTTGTCACATCCGCATACTAATGGTTCTATTATTTGTTTAATATGTCTTCTTTAAAATGATTCAGTTTTTTAATATAATCTCACTCTGAACTCTGAAATCTATGAAACAATGAAGTTTCCTGTGCCGGTTATATGTTTCTAGTACATTTAAAATAAACACAAACTATTAAATTTAAAAATATTTGTACATGAAATATTCAAAATAATCTCATACCACAGTTTGTACCAGCTGGCCAAGAGTCTCAGTTGCAAAAGAATTTGTGTAAAAAGTGCATTTTCTAGACAATTCATTATATTCCAAGGCTGATCTTTTTCCTGGCTCAGAAACTCACAAATTCAGATCTTGCCAGTATCCCCCAGTTGCTCAAATTCTAGGAAGCTTAATCAAATCGACAAATCTTGCAAGACAACTATCGAAAGCAAGAATACCAATTGAAAAAATGCAATGAAACTACAACTGCCAGCCTGGGAGCTCACATCAGTATGACCAGAACACTCTCTCTTTATAGACAAGCTACCCCTGGAGGCAACTAACAACATGAAGGTTTCTTTCTAAGTGTGGGATCAGAACAAAGAGGCTTAGTATTAAATCGTCAAGACTCGCTAGCCTGGAAGCAAACACTCCTGTCTCTCTGGGGTGACTTGCAAATTACTTCTTCAGCACATATAAAGTCTACTCCATATCTGCTCTCAGCCACCAATAGCATTTCCAAGTAGAGGGGTGGGGGGAGGGAATACATTATTATTGATTTCATTCACTTTCAGAGGTGAAACTGATGTTCAAAGAAGGTCATTAATTATACCCTAATAAATGGTGAGGCCATAGTTCTTTCACAGATATATCTAATTATAAAGGGTATGGTTTTCCCATTATGTTATATGTCTTTGCTAACTAGGTAGGCCAACTTCTCCAAACTATTTCAGTTCTCCAGAATTCAGTTTCTAAAGCTGTAAAAAGATGTTAATTTTTTTTTCTTGCAGCATCATTTGTTTAGCAGACATAAGAACTGAATCCTTAAGAAGTTCCAGTTCCAGTGTGGTGGCATGAGCCCATTACAGCCCATCTCTTCTGCTGATTACAACTAAAAGTTCTGGACAAAACACAAAGAAGTACCCAAGGATGCTTAAAAATAAATAAAAACAGATGCGTTGAGGATGGATGTAAAAACATAGAGAAGTGATGAAGCAGGGTGAGTTTCCCTGTTTTCTTTTTTTCTTTTAATGGCTTCACCCTAAGAGTGAGTTCTCAGCACAGCTGTGAGATGGTGGCAGCAGCACAAGTAGCTAATGCTTGAATAAAAACCCTGTGTTTCAGGCCAGAGAAACCAGGGAAAGGAGACTTTGGTAGCTACAGAATGAGTGGAGGATCCCACAGTGAAGAAAGCCAGAGGGGTCATCTCCTAATTCTGTGTATGAACCTGCTCAAGTCCTCAGGCTCACTCTTGAGCTACACAGGCACACGTCAGACACAAAGCAGCATGGCGAAGCTTAGAGATCTGAACTGGAATTTGAACTGCCTCCCACAGAAGGCAAGGCAGAACTTTCAGTTTGACTCTAACCCAGCTGATTGTCTGCCAAAATAAAAACCTCAACATTCCCCAAAATGTAGTAACAGGACCCAAAATCTAAACATCAAACTATCAATATCCAAGACACAGTCCAAAGTTACTCAGTGTGCAATGAAGTACACACACACACACAAAGCAATAAATAGAAACCAGCCCCTAGAAGATCCAGGTGTTGGGATTATTATTAAAGCAACTATTACAACTATACTCTATGAGATAAAGGAAAACATACTGGAAGTGAACAGAAAGACATAACTTCTTAGCAGAGAAATAGAAATTATAAAAGACATAAGTAGAGATTTTAGAACTGATAAATAGAATATCTAAAAATTTTTTAAAAATCACTGGATGGCCTTAAGAATGAAGACGAAAAAAGGGAGTCAGTGAACTAAGGTAGAAAAATAAAATTATTCAACTTGAAAAATAGAGACATTTTTTGAAAAAAGAAAACAGATCCTCAGAGACCCAGTGAGACAATACCAAAACATACAGCATATGAGTCATTGGACTCACAGAAGAAGAAGAGAAAGAGATTGTGGAAAGAAAATATTTGAAGAGATAATGGCCAAAAACTTCCCAAGTTTGGTGAAAGATATAAATTTACAGACTCAAGAAATGTGTGATTCAAAATAGGATAAATCCAAGCAAAACTACAGATAGACAAATCGTAATCAAAATACTGCAAAACAAAGATAAAGACAAATATCTTTTTTTTTAAATGTTTTTTTTTTTTTTAGATTTTTATTTATTTATTCCACCCCCCCCAAAGCCCCAGTAGATAGTTGTATGTCATAGCTGCACATCCTTCCAGTTGCTGTATGTGGGACACGGCCTCAGCATGGCCGGAGAAGCGGTGCGTCGGTGCGTGCCCGGGATCCGAACCCGGGCCGCCAGCAGCGGAGCGTGCGCACTTAACCGCTAAGCCACGAGGCCGGCCCTAAAGACAAATATCTTGAAGGCAGCTATAGAAAAACAACACGTTACACACAGGGAAACAATGATTTAAGTGACTATGGATTTCTCATCAGAAGATATGGAGGCAAGAAGACAATGGAATAACACCTTAAAAGTGCTGAGAGAAATGAACATTCAACTCAGAAATTTATATCCAGGGAAAATACCTTTCAGGAATGATAGTGAAATAAAGACCATCTCAGGTGAAGAAACTAAGAGAATTTGTCACCAGCAGAGAAGCTCTAAATGCTAAAGGAAGTTCTTCAGGCTGAAGGGAAATGATCTCAAAGGGAAACTTGAATCTCCAGGAATGAAGGAAAAGCAACAGAAATTGTAAATATCTGGGTAAATATGAAATATAAACATATATGACTGTTGAAAGTAAAAATCATAGCATAGTCTAATGGGGTTTTCAAGGCATATGGATATAATCCATCTGACAACTGTTAACATTAAGTTCAACTGCAGAGTGCTAAGTTGACCCATGTGGTTGCAATGTCTGCATTACACCTGAAGTGGTACAATACTAACTATAAGTAGACTCTGAAATTTAGGTGTGCATATTGTATCCCTAAAAAAATATGCATAAAGAGAGTCAAAATGTTAAAAGGTAAATTAAAATGGAATACTAAAAATTATTCAAACATTCTAAACAAAGGCAATAAGGGAAACAGAAACAAGAGTCAGGAGTAAGAAAGAAAAGAAATAATAAAATGATAGATCTAAATCTAACTATATAGATAATTTTATTAAATACAAATTATCTAAGCAGTACAATTAAAAGACAAATCATCAAACTGGATAAATAATGAAGACCCAACTATATGCTCTCTACAAGAAATCAACTTTAAAAATGTACATAAATTAAAAGTAAAGATCAAAAACGATATAGCATGCAAGGATTAATCAAAAGAAAGCTCCACTGGCTATAAATACCAGACAAAGTAGACTTCAAACTAAGCAATATTATGAAGGATAAAGAAGGGAAGTTAAACGGAAATAATTAAAAGTCTGAATGTCTATGCATCTCAACAGAGCTTAAATAATATTGAATAGGAAACTGACAGAACTAAAAGGAGAAATAGACCAATCCACAATTATAGTTGGAGATTTCAACATTCTTCTCTCAGCAATCAATATAGCACGTAGACAGAAAATCAGTAAAGATAATAGAGGGCTTGAACAACATTAGCAGCCAACTTACCCTAATTGATATTTATGTTACACACCACCTAACAAATGCAGAATATGCATTCTTTTCGAGTGCACATGAAGCAATAACCAAGAAAGATAATATTCTGGACCAGAACATAAACCATAACAAATTTAAAAGAATTAAAATCAGACAAAGTATGTCCTCTAACCATAGCAGAATTAAAGTAGAAACCAAGAACAGAATATAGCAGGAAAATCCCCAAATAATTGGAAATTAAAGGATTCTAAATAACACAGGGCTTAAGCAGGAATTCACAAAGAAAATTAGAAAATATTTTTAATTGAAAGAAAATGAAAACACAACTACAAAATTTGTGGGATATAGCTAAAAAAATATACAGGGAAACATTAAATTTCAAATTGATTATTGAATCAATAATTTAAATTTCGCCTCATCAAACTAATAGAAGTAGAGCAAATTAAACCCAAAGCAAACAGGAGAAGGAAATAATACAGAGAAGAGTAGAAATCAATGAAATTGAAAACAGGAAAACAATAGAGTAAATTAATGAAAACAAAAGTTGGTTCTTTGAAAAGATTAAGAAATTTGATATTCCTCTAGACAGATTTAACTAGATAAAAAGAAAAAGAATGTAAGAGAGTCCATCACTACTCACCCTACAGACATTAAAAGGATAATAATGGAATATTATAAAAGATTTTGTGCCCATCAATTTGAAACTAAGATGAAATGGATAACCTGAATGGCCCTAAATATATTAAAGAAATTGAATTCATAGTTAAAACCATTCTACAAAGAAAACTCGTGCCTTTTGAAAATTCTACCATATGTTGAGGAAAAAAAAAAAATTTAACACTAACTCTTCCAAAAACTAGAAGTGAACATACCCTAACTCATTTTATGATTCCAGGATCATCTTGATACCAAATCTAGACAAAGTAATTACAAGGGGGAAAAAAAAAACCGACAAAAAAAGATAATACATCATGATCAAGTAGTGTTTATCTCATGAATGCAAAGCTTGTTCCACATTTTAAAACCAATTAGAATGGCTAAAATCTTTAAAATAAATAAATAAATAAATAACTGACAATACCAACCAGAACGTATATGTGTCACTGATGAGAATGCAAAATGGTCCTACTACCTCGGAAAATAGTTTGATAGTTTCCTATAATGTTAGACATGTACTTGTTATATGACACAACAATTCCACTTCTTGGTACCCAAAAGATATGAAAATTTTATATTCACATAAAAACCTGCAAGCGGATGTTTATAGGAACGTCATTAATAATCTACAAAAACTGTAAATAACTCAATGTTCTCAAACTTGGGAATGGATAAGCAAACTTGCCTGTGGTCCATCCATAGGACAGTATACCAGTCAGCAATAGAAAAGAACTACCTGTGCATATATCATCATGGATGGATCTCAAATGTGCTATTTCAACTAATAGAAGCCAGATTTTTTTAAAAACTATATATTACATGGTTCCATTTGTATAGCATTTGGAAAAGACAATATTATAGGAATAGAAAACAGATCAGTGGTTGACAAAGTCTGGGGTAAGGCCAGGGGTTACAAAGGGATCTGAAGGAATCTGGAGGACAGGTGGGTGTTCAATATCTTGACTGTGGCTATTGTTACATGAATGTATGTTTTCGTGTATAAATTTTAGCTAAATTTAAAAAATTAATAGTGAATGAGTCAGAATGGATGAATATATATTTGGAGTTCATCAGCCACAGAAACAGAGAAAAAAGAAAATCATAGAAACAAATACCGGAATATAAGTATTGTTCATGACAGACGAGTTTTAACTAGTGAGCTTTGAGTATTCTTGACATCAAACATTCAAATTGTCTAACTTGGTCATTTCTCAACTCTGGTGTGAGGCCAGGTATGACTCTGTGATGACATTGTCAATTTTACAATGTTTCTTTTCTGAATGTTAATGCATCTTCTAGGCAAAACAAAATAGGTGACCAGAAGAAGAAGGAAAATAAGAAATAGAAGGAGAATGAGAGAGAAGGAGAAGAAGAGAGAAGGAGAAAGAGAGAGAAGAAAAAGGAATAGGAGAGGATACTGTGTATAACTTTATCCCAACAAATTTGATGGCTCTGATGAAATGGATACATTTGTTGAAAATTACAACTTACCACAATTGACAAGAAGAAAGAAAAAAATGGAGATTCTATATCCATTGAAGAAATTGAATTTGTTATTGAAACCACTACACACACACACACACACACACACACACACACACACCTTTCAGGTCTGGATGTTTTCCTACAAAGTGCAATGTGTACTATTATCCCGTGGTAGGCAGAATAGTGCCCCGCCCCACCCAAAGATGTCCTTGCTCTTATCCCCAGAACCTGTGACTCTGTTGGGTTATATAGCAGTAGGGGCTTTGCAGATGTGATTAAAGTTAAGAACTTTGAGGTAGAGAAAGTATCCTGCTTTATCCAGGTGGGCCAGATCTAATCATATGAGTCCTTAAAAACAGAGAACTTTTCCTGGCTATTATCAAAAATAGATGCGATGACAAAAGAAGGGTCAGATGGATGCTATTTTACTAGCTTTGAAGATTGAGGAAAGGAAATGGGAGGCCCAGAATGCGGGCAACGTCTGCAAGCTGGAAAGGCAAATAAATGGATTCTCCCCTAGAACCTCCAGAAGGAACACAGCCCTGCTGAAACCTTGATTTTAGCCCGGTGAGACCTACGTCAGACTTCTGAACTATAGAACTATAAGATAATAAATCTGTGTTAAGCCACTAAATTTGTGATAATCTGTTTTATCTGCAATAGAAAACTAATATGTATCCCAATTTTTTAAAATAATATATGTATAATTTATGTTAAAAAGAGAAAAGGGATATATTTGGCCAAGTGTTAACAGTGGTTGTCTCAGAAATTATGGAAATTTTTAATATTATTCATCATATATTTTAAAGTTTTTTTTTTAATTTCTACAAATAGGATGCTGTAAGTTTTATAACCAGAAAACACATTAAATTATACTTTTCAAAAAATAGAAAACCAACAACCTCTAAGCGATAATTGTGAAATATTATTCCCGAGCAAATAAGCCGCATCTTTCAAATTATTCACTTCCTCTTTCAACAAGCACTTACGAAGTCCCCCTAAAATGATCTAAATTAAACAAGCATATGTTTTATTTTTCTTAAAAAGAGGAAAGTGAAATTTCAAGTGAATCACATAATCTGCACTGTCTGTCACTTTCAAAGACTGAAATTGGACCCATTTCAAGAGTGACAGGTGTTTGGAGTTCCCTCTTTAGTAGGGGTGAGCAATACATTAGCACCGAGCCCTCCATGGTCTCCCCGCAGATCTCTCGCCAGATCAAAAGTACATTTTCCAGGTGGCTGCCTGAGTTAAAAATAAATGTGTGTTCCAAAAGGACAGTGAGATCCTGAACAGATGCTCTAGATAATAAAAATGACGATATTTTATTGGTGAATTTTCATCTCTAATGGGTTTTCACATATGTCTCCCGTGATAACAGTCCAGGAACTTGGGACAGCAGCAACACATCACAGAGCAACTTTGTATGGGAAATAAGAGCTCATCATTACCTCATCCTCCCTACCATGTTTGCTTCCAAACTACAGCAAGAAACTGTACCAAGGAAATCAAACAGATGGGCCTGGCTTGGGGAAGTGGTGAGGTGGAGAAGGAAGAGGAAATCATATCTATTGGATGCCTATTAACAATGATGCAGGAACAGTGAGAGGCACTGTTCATACTTTTTTATGACTGAGTGGCTTTTATCAAGAGGACAACAAAAGTGGGTGAAAATAAATCAACATGTTTCCCGATCAAGGTATAGAAAAGTATAAAATTTTATTCCTCTTGGAGTCATTTGAAGGATACCCAGAAATCTTCCATCCTTCCCCCCCAAAATACTTCCCCACTGACTTCAGAGATCTTCACTATTTGGTCATACAGCTCAGTTTTCTGTTACTGTGTAAATGTTGCCTGTATGGTAACACTTGGGGCCTCAGGCATCTCTTACAGCAGTGGTTCTCACGGTCTGGTCCCTGGACCGGCAGCAGTAGCAGCACCTGGGACTCACTAGAAATGCAAAGTCGTGGCCCCCAAGAGTTTCGATTCAGACCTATTGAATCAGAAACGCAGAGTTGGGAGAGAAGAGGACCGGAGTAATGTGTGTTTTTTCCAAGTCCTGAAGGTGGTTCTGATGTACCCCAAAGTTTGAGAAGCCCTAGAATACAAGTTAACATGTTACCAGGAGTGGTGGGAGAGTATTTTTTTAAATATGGCCACTGGAATCTGGTTTTTATGATTCCTTTCTGCCTATTCAAAGCAGGGTTCCTTGCTGAGACAAAGATTCCTGTGCAAGGGATCTATGAAGGAAGTGCACGCAGGAGAGACTGCAAAGGGTAGAGGAGGCTGACGAAGCCAAGCGAAGGCAAGATCCTGAAAAGAGTGTCTTCTGCCTGATCCTGCAGGGAGATCTGGAGTATTCATTAGCCTTCAGAGTTGTCCCAACCTGAGGCAAAGGAACAGGGCTTTCATATTCCCACACTTGTCAGTCGTTGACCAAGGAATAAACCCCCGACATTTCTGGCTCTCTGCCAGCGCAGGCAAAGCAGCCCCAGTAGCCTGAGAGCAGGCTGCGGAGAGAGAGCCATGCGTGCTGGAAGCAAAGGGCACCAAAGCTTGTGAAGGGCACACAGAAACTGTAAACGGGAAAAGGATTCAGGGCCCACACAAAGATTGGGGCAAAAACACCCCCAGTGACAGTAATTTCTCCCTCCTACCCTCTGATTCCCAAACAAGAAAAGGAGGGAGAGAAATAGGAGAGAAAATGAGTGGAGAGATGTGATGAGAGGATAAACATTGATGGATCCCAAAAGCTGGGGTTGTGCGCATTACCCTCTGGGGGTCATTGGTATGACCTCAGACCTGTGACCTCAAAGTCATACAAATAATAATAATGATAATAACAATAATCATGATAGTGACAATAGCTCACATATATAAGGCATTTAATATGTATCAGACACTGTTCTATGTCCTCTGTATTTATTAGCTCATTTAACCCTCATAACAACCCTGTGAGTTCAGTACTATTATTATCCCTGTTTTATACATAAGAATATTGAGACACAGAGCAGTCCAGAAACTTGGTGAAAGTCACACAGCAAAAAAATGGGTAAGCTGAGATTGGAACCTAAGTAGTCTGGATCCAGAATTCTTGCTCATAACCACCTCATTTTACTGCCTGACTCTGAGATCACATAAAGACTGAATTGAGATCCATTTAAATGTCTGTAAGTTGTGACACTAACATATAGGAAGAATATGAATAGAATTTAGAGGAGAAGAAGGGATAAATAGATTAATCCAATCAAGTGGTGTGGCAACTTCCACGTTGAGACATAAGAAATAGGTAAGGTGGAAAGTGAATCCAGGATCTGCAGGCTGTGAATTGAGATGAGGGCAGAAGGAACAAGTATAAAACAGCTCAGCCTGGAAGTTGTGAGCTGTGGGCAAGAATCTCATCAGTATCTCAGACAGAAACTTCTCATGTCACTGAAAACCTCAGCCAGCTAAGAATGTAACCTCAAGAATTACTTGAAAAGGTTACCCTAAATATTTTGGTTTAACATAATTGTTTCATTAGTTGGTAGCATCTATCAATGCAGGGAAGATTCAGAATTAGGTATAGAACTATTTAAGAGAATCCAAGCCATAATACTAATATTTTGTTTTAAATTTGTGCATATTTGGTGTTTGAATATTTATAATGAGCAGAATTTGGTCTATTAAAGTAATAGATTAGATTTATAATTCTAATTCAAAATTTAATGTGCAATTTAATTATTGGCTTATACTTTTGGTTCTTTTTTTACTTGTTAAATCATGCCTTTAAAAAGTACAAAAGAAATATGTTAACAAATAGTTAACAATCCCACAATTCTTATCCTCTTGCTTAGTCTCTGCTCCAACCCTTTTCCATTCCTAGGAGAAAATACTGTTAAAATTTTATTTATATACTCATAGGCTTATGGTTTTAAATTGAAATCTTACTAAGTTATTGTAAACAGTATTAGAACACTGAATAAAACTTAAGATTGATATATATATGAATTTAAATTATTGGATTAATAAGAAGCACTTAAATGCTTAATTGAAATATTCTTTTAAAAAGGAAAACTACCAACCCAATTAAAAAATGGGCAAAAGACCTGAACAGACATTTCTCCAAAGAAGATATACAGATGGCCAACAGACACATGAAAAGATGTTCAAAATCACTAACTATCAGGGAAATGCAAATCAAAACTACAATGAGATATCACCTCACGCCTGTCAGAATGGCTATAATTAACAAGACAGGAAACAACATGTGTTGGAGAGGTTGTGGAGAGAAGGGAACTCTCATACACTGCTGGTGGGAGTGCAAACTGGTGCAGCCACTATGGAAAACAGTATGGAGATTCCTCAAAAAATCAACGATAGAACTACCATATGATCCAGCTATTCCACTGTTGGGTATTTATCCAAAGAACTTGAAAACACCAATTTGCAAAGGTACATGCACCCCTGTGTTCATTGCAGCCTTATTCACGATAGCCAAGACTTGGAAGCAACCTAAGTGCCCATCAAGGGACGAATGGATAAAGAAGCTGTGGTATATATACACAATGGAATACTACTCAGCCATAAGAAACGACGAAATCCAGCCATTTGTGACAACATGGATGGACATTGAGGGTATAATGCAAAGTGAAATAAGTCAGAGGGAGAAGGTCAAATACCGTATGATTTCCTTCATTAAGTAATAGATAATAACAACAATAAACAAACACATAGGGACAGAGATTGGATTGGTGGTTACCAGAGGGGAAGGGGGGAGGGAGGAGGGTGAAAGGGATAATTCGGTACATGTGTGTGGTGATGGGTTGTAATTAGTATTTTGGTGGTGAACATGATGTAGTCCATGCAGAAATAGAAGTACAATGATGTACACCTGAAATTTTTACAATGTTATAAACCAATGTTACTGCAATAAACAAAAAATTAAAAAATAAAAAAATAAAAAAAAATAAAAAAAAAAAAAAAAGGAAATAGGATATATTACATTTATAGATGCAATTTTAAATATTTAAATGGGTTTAATTAACAAAGTTTGTAAATAGGGCCAAACAATAATTGCAGTGAAATAATGTTGTGTTTATTATACTGTTTCTCCTTCCTGCAAACTCAAGAATATTCCATTTCCAAGCCTCACTAATAGTTAGGTTGGGATCTTGTAATTGAGTTCTTGCCTATGAGAAGGTGTCACTCTGGTCTAAGATGGTTAAGAGCAGTAGTGAGGAGAAGCAAAGTCCTCCAAGATGGAAAAGTTGCGAAAAGAAAGCAGCCCAGAGCCTTGAGTCACCTCAGACCTGCCCAGAAAAACCACCTTACCTGTATCAGGCTGTGACCAGAGTGAGGAACACACCTCTGTTAAAATTAAGAACAAAGGAAAACATTCAATATCCTTAGTCATAAAGGAAATGGAAATCAAAACCACAATGATATTCTACTACACACCCACTGGAATGGCTAAAATTAAAAAGATTGATAACAAATGGTGAGGCTGTGGAGTAAACAGTACTCAAACATCAGCTCAATGCAGTGTATGGACCCTGCCTTTTGTAAAGTAAAAAAAAAAAAAAAAAAAATTAAATCATGAGATAATCAGAAACATTTGAATATTGACTAGTAATTTGCTAATATTAAGGAATTATCGATAAGTTTTTTTAAGTGTTCAATGTTGTGGTAATCCTAAAAAAAAAGAATCATGTATTTTAGTGGCCTATACTAAAATATTCATGGATAAAATTATGTGATGTCTGGGAATTTCTTCAAAATAATCCAGTTGTGGGGAGTGGGAAGAGTGGGAAGAGAAGATATAGAAAAAATAAGAATGGCCATATTTGATAATTGTTGAAGCTGGAGAAATGGTAAATAAATATTCATCAGCCTATTCTGTCTACATTTGTGTTTTAAAATAAAAAGCTTAAATGGTTTTAAAAGCAGCCAACAGAAATAAAAATAGAATTAGGACAGCTTCGTTTCTGAGTATTTGGGAAAAACTGCCTTTCTGATAAGATGAAGAGAATAGATACAGAGAGTTGTTGTTAAATGTTATTAGAACATTGACTATAAAAAAGATTCACTAAAGCCTTTTATTAAGCCTTTTCCAGTAGACAATGTTTTGCTTTTTGATTTGGCCTGCACAGCAATAGCAGTCAGCGTTCTTGAACCAAGAAACTAGTTAAATTAGATGCCAGGCAAAAGAAAATATCCATTACCATGTCAAAGCTGCATCTCTGCAGGTGATCAGTGATGGAGGTGGAGTGTCTGCATCTGTTCCTCTGAGAGCTCACTCCCTAATTCACATCCGAATCTGTAGGAGAAATTTCCAATGGGTAATTGGAAAACACTTTCAATTCTAGAGCCTACTCCACATCTCATTTTTATGCCTGAAATCTCAACTGTTTTATAAGTAAATTGTGATGCATTCACTGTCCTCTTAGTGAGAGAAGGAATTGGGTTTTTAAAAGTTGAGCATTAGATCTGCTTAGCGGACAGAAGAGGGAACACACAGACAACATTGGGAATGGATGCTCCTAGTTCACTCCAGACGGGGAAGGATGCAGGTCTTGACTGGCTGGACTAACGGTTACAACAGCATTCTTAAGAATTTTGGCCCACACTCCGAGGTCAGCTGAGTTGTCATTGTCTGATGAGTTCTACCTTTTTTCCAAAACTGAGCTGTAGGTATTAACTCCTTCTGCCAATTGGGTAGATATTCAGATGAGGAAAACTCTCTGTAGGCATTCATTTCAACATGACACAGATTTCAACTCAAACATCTCAGTCTATAAATGAGACATTCCATTTTCTTCCTTTCTTATTTTGATCCCTATACACAATCTGTCAGGAGTAGTGTTTTCTACTTACGCCCTTTCACTCTAAGGATCAACCAACCAACAGTAAGCAGTGAAAAAAATCATGGAATTTTGTGTTTGAAAATAGAAAAATCCCCAAAGTGTTGTCCATGAGATGTTTATTGACTTATAGGGAAAAAAAGGGTGGAAAAGCATACATTCAAATAAATTTAGGAATCTTAAACTTAAATAAACAGGTCTTGTTTATGACAGGGCTTCTCAAAGCATTTAATATGTTAATGCTCCCAATAAATTGCTAAAAGAAGCGTTAGATCATACATTTTCTCAATTTTATTTGGCCACATACCTCTTTCTTTTAAAGAGCAAAATACTTTGTGAAAGACATTGATTCTAATTCAATCCCTTATCTTAGAGATGATGGGACCAAGGACCAAAAAGATTTCATGCTTTTCCAAGGATATAGGGCAAATGCACATTAGAACTGGAGTCCCTCACCATTTCTTGACCCCATGTCAGAGCACTTCCCATTACCTGATGCTCATGTCATAGCAATAACTGACACTCAAAAATATTACCTCTTAGGCTGTGTATTGATCATTGAATTTTAGCCTTACCATACTGAGTTTTGGAGGGCCAGAAATTTCATTTCTTCTTACAGGTAAGGAAAAGGAAGCCAGAGAGGATAAAGTCTTTTTCATAGATATCCCAGATCTTTGAGTGGAGGCTAAGATAAGGACAATGTTGAGTTCATCACAAGCCACCACTCGTAGTAGAGATCTGACTACTTAATAAAATGGCAATTTAATTCCTTAAGCCTCTAACTATGTGGGAGCTTTCTTCTCATGATTGCTCTCTCAGTGCAAGCAAATCAAATCATTCTCCCATTTCAATTTTTCTGCTTACTAGCTGAGTGACCCTGGGCACATTACACAACATCCCTGGTCCTGGATTTCCCCATCTGTTAAATGGATTCATAAAGCTGCTGTGAGGATTAAATGAGCTAATATATGTAAAGTTGAGATGCGACCTGGCACATAAGCATAATATGTGTTTGCAATCACTTAGGCACAAAACTATCGCCTAAACCAGAGAAAGCTGAGCCCCTTTCTGCCCTATGCTGCCCCAGAAGACAAAATGAGAGATCTTTCCCATCCTGTTATGTACAGGATGCAGTATTAACTAAAGGTACTGTAGAAAATGAGCACCAGCTAACAGAAGGGAGAATTGTCTCGGAAATTTAATAGGGATGGAAGCTAACTAGCTGTGAATAATCAGAATGACTCTGTCTCACAGATCTTCAGACCGATGTTTGAAGTTCATTTTTAGTTTTCATCTTGAATATGTTTTGGCTGAACTTTCTTTTTTATCATCTTACAGCTGTTTAATAACAAACCTCCAGCTACTCTGGGTCAATATTTCAAATAGGAACTTTTTACTTAAGCTAGCTATTAAATAGAACAACTAAGAAATTATATGGAGGTTTTAAGAGAATAATTCTGTCAAGAAGTGGTCTACTGTGTATGTAAATAGGGAGAAAAGCCTAGCTTTGCCCTTAATCTCTTTCTGTATCCATTCCTAGTCCTGGATGGCTGAAAAATTCCACCAGAAGGAAGGACATGATTACTTCTTGAGAACTGTGGGATCAAATCAATATTGAACCGGAAAGAATCTAGAAGATCATCAAGTAGAGAGATTCTCATAGTTGGATGTGCATCAGAAGCACCTGGAGTTTGTTAAAATGCAGAACTTCAAGTCTCATGCCCAGAGATTCTAATTCAGCAGGTCTGGAGTATGATCTTACAATCTGCATTTCATAAGTAATCCCCCCACCAATGATTCTGGGCCAAACTTTGAGAAATACTGATGGAGTCTCCAGCCCTTTCAAAGTCACAAGGAGAGAAACTGAGGCCACACAAGGTGAATCAGTGGCAGGATCTGAACTCAAATCCAGCTCTCTTGATATTCAAGTCAACACTCTTTCCATAACCATGGCCTTGACTTGCAGGATGTTAACAAAAACAAAAGGTTCTTAAACTCTCCTTTCAGAGAAACAAGTGGTCATGGAGATTGGGATAAACTGAAGATGCTTGGAACCTTGGAAAAAAGATCTCAGTGGAGGGAGCACATTCGAATTTGCCCTGTGGCTACATATAATGGTACTTGACTTAGTAAGACAAGCTTCTGTGCTAAACATTTAGGGATATTCAGCAAGGGGAAATACTAGTCTTATTATCCACAGGGATTTGCTTACCTGAGGGCTCTGTGCTGAGTTATAAAGGAATGAAGCAAATGACTAGCTTGCTGGGAATGTAGTCTGCTAAATGAAGAATCACTTATAAATAAATGATCCATATACATTTAGATTTCTGTTTCTGCCAGATCTCTCAACATAGTTCTTTCCCCAAGTCCTATCTGTCGTTAGAGGGACCCATGCTAAAGGAGCTTAAGGCCTCTGCCACCCAATAAACTAAGAAATACAATTATTTCCTTTCCAATAATCAGAATTTTACAGTTTACCCCACTTCCCTCTCTTTGGACATCAGGAAGCTCAGAAATGAATCTGAAGCCACAATCAAGCAACCATGTTGACCACACTGGTTGAAACACAGTGTTCTTCTATAACTAGTTCCCTGATTTTTTTTGGTCTATTTATATTTTCTGCTTGATTCCATCATCAAATGTGCTGTCTGTGTATGTTTGAGCTTTTCCAAATTCTCTGCGGAGAAGGACAAAACATAAACACAAATAACATCCATTATAGTTGAAACTTGAACTAGACATGTCAATTACAGTTCTAACCTCCCAGATCTCCTTAAAAGGGGTCAAGTTTAGGGAACCACCTTGGGTTCCAAGTGGCTTCACCTACTATTCAAATTTTTTTTTTTTCTTTTTTACCAGACCGGGAATGGGCTCTTGATCCAAAAGCAGCCAAGCCTCCAGGCTTATAAGATCACTTGGAGTGAAAAGCTCTTGCCAAATAAAGATCAGTTTGAGCAATCAGAATCTCATTTCCAGGAATTAAATTGGGGATCAATGAGAAAATCAAGCAGTTGGCAGCAAAAGCTGAATTAAAGGGATTCACACAGAAAAGCCTGCAACGGCCTCAGGGAGGAACATGTGAGCTGAGAGTATAAATAAACAAGACTTATAAGGCAGCAGAAGCTATCAAGAAGCAAGAGGCTCTAGAGACAAAAGAGATACAGAAAGGTGAGAACCAGCAGGCGGGGCTACACACAAGGTTGAGTAGGCTGTGCCTTGCACCTTGCGCCTGGCTGAGGGGGGAGTCAGAATGGAAATCCAGTGTGCACTCTTCTATCCAAACTGTGCCCATTCAGGCATGACTGTGCCCACCAGAGGAAGGTGAACGCAGTGGTCCTGGCCACAGGCACCAAGAAAAAAGGTAGATGATTCAGATGAAGCAAAGATCTAAAAAAAGTTAAGTCCAAGGTATACAAACTCCTACTGGTGAGGTACCTAGATCTTCCCACAGTGGCTGAATGACTTTCATGTTCATACTCCTTGAGACCTGTGTCTTGTGTGATTCAGATACTTCCCATGAGGCCTGGTTATTGGGCTTTTACTAGGTTCCCATAAGGCTTGGCTAAGACTCTTGTTTTCCTAATTTTTATGTAAATGCTTAAAAAAAATCATCAAAACTTGTACTGTGATTTAGCCTGTCCCTTCAACCTGTAGAGTCTACCTAGAATAAACATCAGTGTGAAATAGTTGGCTACCACTCAGCCTCATTTTCCCTGTACCATGCTTTAGAATAACATGCTGACGTGCATGACCGTCCTTCTGTGATTGCAGTAGTTTCCTATGGCTGCTGTGACAAATTGCCACAAACGTAGTGTCTCAAAACAACACAAATTTATTATCTGACAGGTCTATAGGTCAGAAATCTGACACAAGGTCTCACTAGGCTAAAATCAAAGTGTTGGCAGGACTGCGTTCCTTCCAGAGGTTCTAGAGGAGAATCCCTTTCATTTGCTGTCCCAGCTGCTAGAGGCTGCCTGCATGCCTTTGCTCCTGGCCGCCTTTCTCCGTCTTCCAAGCCAACAATTACATCACTCTGAACTCTGCTTCTGTGGTCATGTCTCCTCTGGCTCTGACTCTCTTGCCATCCTCTTTCACTTATAAGGACTCATGTGATTACATTGAGCCCACCTGGATAACTCAGGCTAATCTCCCCATCACAAGATCTTTAATTTAGTCACATCTGCAGAGTCCCCTTTGCCATGTAAAGTGGCATATTCACAAATTCTGGAGATTAGGATGTTGACATCTTTGCGAGACCTCTGTTCTGCCTATCACAGTGATCGAATAAAAGCTCTTGCCAAATAGCTCACTTTTTCAAATGCCCTGACGTGGATGATCAATTTATCTCCTTTGTGAGACAAAAATGTCCAGAACAAGGAGAAAGACTAAAGGACTACATATAAATTTAACTCTTATCAGATTTCCTCAGTGGAACTACAGAGCCTCTTGGATTTGACTTTTTTTCCTCCCGCATTATTTTTTACGAAAAACGTTCAAATATACAGAAAAGTGGAAGGAATTGTACACTAAACATCTTTGTACTAAATATATAGATTCTATTAACATTTTGCTATATTTGTCTTAGTACATAGCCATCCACCTATCCATCCCTCTATCCATCAATCTATCTAATTTTTAGTGCATTTCAAAGCAAATTGCAGATATCAGTACACCCCACCCCTAAATAACTCAGTATACATATCATTAACTAGAGTTCAATGTTAACTTATGATGCTTTGTTTTTTTGTGTGTGTGAAGAAGATTAGCCTTGAGCTAACACCCGTTGCCAATCCTCCTCCTTTTGCTGAGGAAGATTGGCCCTGGGCTAACATCCATGCCCATCTTCCTCTACTTTATATGGGATGCTGACACAGCATGGCTTGACAAGCGGTGCGTTGGTCTGCACCTGGGATCCGAAACTGTGAACCCCAGGCCGCAGAAGCGGAGCGCGCACACTTAACCGCTACGCCACCAGGCTGGCCCTTACGATGCTTTTTTTTTTTTTTTCCACTGTACAGTCTTTTATTTTATTTTTTTTTAATTTTTTGTTTATTGCAGTAACATTGGTTTATAACATTGTAAAAATTTCAGGTGTACATCATTGTACTTCTATTTCTGCATGGACTACATCATGTTCACCACCAAAATACTAATTACAACCCATCACCACACACATGTACCGAATTATCCCTTTCACCCTCCTCCCTCCCCTCTTCCCCTCTGGTAACCACCAATCCAACCTCTGTCCCTATGTGTTTGTTTATTGTTGTTATTATCTACTACTAGGATGCTTTTTTTAACAACAAGATTTATGTGGAGTGAAATGCACAAATCTTGAATGTACCAATCCATAAGTTTTGAGATATCCATACACCTGTGTAACCTAAACCGCTATCAAAATACAGGACATTGTCATCTCCCCAGAGGGTTCCCTTATGCTCCTTCCCAGTCAGTCCCTGCTCGCACTCACTCCAAGAAGCAATGACTATTCTAACATTTTCACCACAGATTTGGGTTTGAGTTTTGAAATTACCACATTTAAGACTAGGTAGAATGAGAAACTAGTGATCAATTACCAATTTGGGTCTGGTTTGATTTTCTAGCTTGTCATTTCTTTATTGCATTGTCAACATTGCCTCTGGCCATTTGTTAATCAGATGTTACCTGGGATATTTTTAACTAAAACTCTGTATGAATAAAGACTAGGTTTGGTGCATAAATATAAAAACACAAAACAGTAGTATCTCAAAGGTCTAATTATTATCCAGTGTTGACCAAAAAAGAGACTGAGCCTGTCTGGAGGAGTTTTATTTTTGGGGGTTGGGGGGGTGGTGAGGATAGGCAGAGAGACAGAAATCTTCCACAAGGAAGATTTAAAGCTGCTATCTCGATTACACCCCATGAATCCTTATTCAATGCACTGGTTAATTTGTATGTAGATGAGCATACAGTTCGAGAAGGCAGCAAAACACACTTGAGATAGTACAAGCTTTGGAGTCTGATAAACCTAGATTTTATGTTTAACAGCTATCTAATTTTAATATTTTGTGTAACTTTTCAGAGTCTGGTTATATACATCCACAAAATGGGAATAACAATGTCTATTTCTTCATGCTATGAGAATTCAAGATAAATTATCAAGTGCCTAACAAAGGATCTGGCACATTGTGACACTCAATACATCATGGATATTATCATTCTGCTACATCCCGGTAGTATCATCATCATCGTGTTGTTGTGCCATTAAAATGAATTTGGTCAAAGGAGAGAGAAAAACAAATTTTAAAAACCATAAAATGCTAGAAATTCCTGTCCTAATTCCTGTCTGTTCAAGCAAATTTTTGGTTCATTTTGGAACCACAAGTAATTTCTCAAGTTTCTGGACCACATATGTGAAGAGAAAGACTGAAATTTCAAGAGTGGGACAGAAGAGAATAAAAGCCATCGCTTGCTGTTTGATTTCCCGGAGGTTATTCCTAGTCTTGGAGTTGTTTCTCAGGACAGGCCTTTTTGCTGTCTAGGAAACGGAAGGATGAGCCACAGGTTAAATCATCTAAGAGAAAACGTTGTCAAAGGAAATATTGCATGTGATGTTCTAATTATGAGATCTGATGGTCTAGAGAGTGTAAGTCGTGATGTTCAAACCTAGCCTCCTTTCTCTTCTTTTATTTCTAAAAGAAAATCTACCCCTTAGGAAGGAGAATTCGTGGCAAACATCAGTTGGAGCACGTGGTCAAGGGTCCAGTGCAAACAATTTGTCTCCTGCCACTTTTAGCAAAAGATCTGCCTCTTAGTCTCAGTGCTGTAATCAAATATCTATGACACCTAAGCCTCTGAGACTCTCCGAACAGTTTCCATTCCTGTCAAAGGGGGAGAATTATTGCGCTGAAAAATATCTCTTGCATCCATCCATATGTGTAGCAGATCTTTTTGGTACCCTATACCACATGCCCTCAGGCTACCTTTGATTTCAGTTCCCACTGTGATGAACAGTTCTGTGTACCCTGACAGCATCCCCCCTCAAAGACCCAACTGTATTTTTAATCTGTTTCACCCCAGGTCCTTTTCCAAAGCTATGACAGTCTGTCTACTGAGTGTGACTACAGTCAGAAGTACATGGGAATTATTACCCCAGGGGCAATCCTCAATAAATGGTGAAAGGAGATCTTGAGTCAATGGATAAATGCCCCAGCCTCCGGGTGTTTGGATGGACAGCTCTGGGATGCATTCTATTCTCGGAGGTCCCATTGCCTATAGCTATGACCTTGATGCATCTTCACCTTGACTTTTTCTCCTTTCCTGTCTCACTCACCTTGTTCTCTCAATCTTGCTTCCTGGGATCACCTCCCAAATAGTTATCTGCACCTGAATCTTTGTCTCAGTCTCTGCTTTTGAGACAACCCAAAAGAGGATAAGGTCTTTTGATCTCTTTCTCTCCTGCCACTGCCCTAGCCCACATCCCGTTATCTCTTGCTTGAAATATTGTAATAACCTAATGGATTTGCCTCTTCTACCTCAAATTTATTCTCTACACAGCAGTCAAAATGATTTTTTTAAGTTATATCGTATCTCTGCCCTGCTTAAAACTCTTCAATTGTTTCCTTCTTCAACTAGAAGAAAATCCAAATTCTTGTGCTGGCCAGTGGAAATCTTTGATGTTCTAGTCTCAGCCCAAACCCTCAACTTACCACATAATACTCCCCACGCCTCACTATGTTCCAGCTAGTATATCTGTCCTTCTTCCATGAACATGTCAAGACTGTTTGCCCCTCATTGGCTTTATACTTACTCATCTCTTTGCCTGAATTCTCATCTTCCAGATACTTGAATGATGAGTTCTTTATGTGACTGGCCTTCTCATATTTTTCAAGTCCAGCTAAAACGTATTCATTTCAGAGAGAACTCTCCAGCCACCTTAAGTAAAGTACTCACCAATCCTATGAAGTTCCTTCGTAAACGTTATGATGATACAAATTATCTTATTTATTTGTTTACTTGTTGATTTTCCATCTCTTCTCGCCAGATGAACATTTGTTAAGGGCAAAGACTTCTTGTTTTCCACTGCATCCCCCAGCACATTGCTTGGCACAATAAATTTTTTTGAATAAAAAAATGATTAAAATGGATAGGAATAGACAATTCACAAAAGAAGAAACACAAGTAAAAACAACTCAAAAGTATTCCCTCTTCCCAGCAATCAAAGAAATGTGATTTAAAATAATGATATATTTTGTATAATAAATCAAATAAATATTTTTCATTCTTAATTATGCAATCAAGAGTATAGGAATTCTCCGTAAACAGGTACAAATCTTCTAGAAAACAATTTGGTAATATGTATCAACAACAATAAAAATGTTCATACCCTTTGATATACTCATATTACATTTGAAAATTTATTCTAAGGAAACGATATAAATAAGTACATGGAAAAGCTCTGTGCGTAAGAATTTTTATTGAGGCTGTATTTGCATAGTACATATTGAGAGCAGATAAATAAACTATACTATATTCACTTATATGAACAGGAACTAATAACAATGGTTATGGAGACAAAGTAGCAGCATACAAAAATAACCATGCTATAAAATTAAACTGAGAAACCTACTAAAATGCATCTATACTATGGTGGCAAATATGAAAAAATAAAATATACAAAAATGATATCAGAGAGAAGTGATTACATTATAACTGATTTTTATACTTTATTTTTTAAATGTTTTGTGTTTCATTACTTTTATTAATACAATACTCCCTCCTTATCTGAGGTTTTGCTGTCTCTGGTTTCAGTTACCCAAGGTCAACCACAGTAAGGAAGCAGATGATTCTCCTTCTGACACATTGTCCCGAGGTCAAGAGCAGCCTAACAGTACATCACAATGCCTAAGTCATTCATCTCACTTCATCTTTCATGTAGGCATTGTATCCTCTCACATCATCACAAGAAGAAGGGTGAGTATAGAACAACACAATATCTTGAGAGAGAGAGAGAGAGAGAGACCACATTTACATAACTTTTACTACAGTATATTGTTGTAGTTGTTATATTTTATTATTAGTTACTGTTAATCTCTTACTGTGCCTAATTTATAAGTTAAACTTTATCATAGGTATGTATGTATAGGAAAAAACATAGTATATGTAGGCTTTGGTACTATCCATGGTTTCAGGCATCCACTGGGGATCTTAGAAAGTATCGCCCTCAGATAAGGGGGGACTACTGTACAGAATACAAATAAATACTTGTCCTGCCTAACAGAAAAGATTATTTTGGGACCAGCCCCAATGGCCTAGTGGTTAAAGTTCGGCACATGCTGCTTTGGCAGTCCGGATTCAGTTCCTGGGCACGGAACAACACCACTCGTCTGTTAGCAGCCATGCTGTGGTGGCAGCTTATACTGAAAAAAAAAAAAAGGGGAAGATTGGCAACAGATGTTAGCGCAGGGCAAGCCTTTCTCAGCAAAAAAAAAAAAAAAGATGGTTTTGAAAATAGAGTAAGAGTTCATTTATTCACTCTTTCGAAATTCAGTTCCTGATATGTTCCATAAACTGCTAAATCCCATGGGTGACTATGTCCTATGTCCGTGTTTATCTTCAAGACCTCAAAGATGAACAGAGAGAAAATATGCCTAACCACAATGCAAAGTAGTGTGTGATAAGGAGTATAGGGGAGATGTAAAATGCAGAGGCATCTGTACTAGGAATAAACAATTTCTAGTTCCCCATCATAGGATATTTTGTTGCTCTCAGTGTGTTTTTAATATTGCAAAGTGTGTTAGTCAGAGTAGTCTGTTACATGTGCCCAAATCTCAAAAGTCCAATGCAGATGTTCCCAGTTGGTGGCCGTTTTGGGGGGCCTCTCCTCTAAACAATGACTCAAGCATCAAGTGCTTTGCATTCTTTGACACTGGAATCTTCCAAAGTCTCCTAAGGAGAGAACAAGAACTAGGGGAAGTCATACCAGATATTCAACCACATCTGCCTGAAATGACACATCACTCACATTCCGTTGACTAGAATGAGTCACATGCCCCCCTCCCTAAAAGCCAGGGGCTGGAAACTGTAGTGCCTACCTGAGCAACAACTCTACACAGTGGGGAGTGGGGGCACATACATGGTGGGTAGTAGCCATTACTGGCACAAGAGGGAATATGAGGGTGAACTGAAGTCAGAACCCCTGCGTTCAAATCTCTGCTGTCAAATAAAAAACAAATCCACATTTACATAAGGGAGACTTTATTCTAAGGGATTATTGCAAGAGGGGTGAAAGGGACTGTAGCAATAGGGAGACTGTTCCAATAACAAGATCTGCACATGTTTGAGTTAAGCAGAAAGAGGTTTTCTTTTATAGGGAGAAGTAAACAAGGCTTGAAACAAGCAGATTGGGGAAGTGGGATGAATGGAAGGAATAGGTGGATGTGGCAGTGACAGGAAAGTAGATTGGAGAATGTTTTACTCTGAAATAAGCCTATTATTGGGAGGGGCCATTAAGAAGGGGTTGTATGCTGGCTCAGGCTGAGGGTCGGTCAAACTTCAGAAATCTTGGGGAGAAAGAGAAAGTTAACCAAAGTGGGGTTAACAACCATATTGTTCTGATTGATGAGTGGGGACAAAACAGTTCCCCTTATCAATTATGAAAAAGAGTGGGAATTTGGAGGGTCTTTGTCTGCTGTTGTCACAGGTGAACAAAGGGGCATCTGTGATTCTTCTCTAAGTCATATGAGGAAAGGTGTTTCTTTGCAGTAAGCCATTTCCCAGAACACAAAAGAGTTGGGGGACTTCTGAATCATTACTCTTCCAGGATCATAGGGCTCAGGTAACATCCAACATTGTCACTGCTCTCCTAATTACAAGCCATATCCCTTTGTGGCAAAGACTTCTAAATTTTCACCAAATTGATTTCCTCTTTCTTCTGGGCATAAGTTAGTTTATATTTCCCAGCCATATGACTACATTTTAGACAATGGGAGATATGAGTGGAAGTGATATGTGCCATTTCTAAGACAGGCCCATAAAAGCTTCCCATATGTGATCATTTATCATTTATCTCCAAGCCAGCAAGCTTAAAAAATACTTGTTGAAGACGGCAGAACCACAAGATGGAAAGAGCCAAGTCCCTAAATCTCATCTCTTCCAGCTTATCAGGAACATTTATTTAGACTTGCCATACATGAGAAATAAGCTTCAATTCTGTTAAGCTACTGAGATTATTTTTTGTTTGTTTTATTTTGTTTGTTACAGAAGCTAACATTACTTAATCTTTCTAAACCTTGAAAGGTTTTGGTTTAAATATTTGCTGAAAACTTCTTAGCATCATGCCTGGTACTTAGCAAGCCCTCAATAAATGTTAGCTATCATTACAAATATCATTCAATATTAGGATAGAAAGTCTTGGCTGAGGAAAGGGCATTTGAGTCATGCTTTGAGATACTGATAAGATTTCAGCTGGCAAGAGGTCTAAGGGACAGCATTTCAAATGGAATTTATGATGTATGAAATGCTAAAGAGAAGAGAAGTTTCAGGAAATGAGACTGGACATTCCCATTTTCACTGGACAGTTGAGAAGGTGAAGAGAATTAATGGAGGATAAGATGGGAAAGTTGGTTGCTGCCCAATATTGGAGAGTCTTGAATTAAAACCAAGGCTTGAGTGACATCTAAGCACAGGGAAAAGAGTATTAATATGCATATTAAGGGGACGGAGAGATTTGTCCCAACTCTTTTTTCTAAAGAAAAAAAGAAACCTGTTGATAATTGTTGAATTCATTAAGGAAGCTTAGATTGTTGCAAAGGAGGGGAAGTGGGACACTGAAAGCACTTTGTCATCAGAAGAGTAATTAGAGAGCAAGGCACTATTAGCAGCAGCAGCTTGGACAATGGCTCTTTGTTTGAGAATAAGATGGAAGCTAAGGATCATTTTCCAAAGAAACACATAGGAACATAAATACCAAGTCCTCAGAGTCCATGCATGGACCCTAGGTTAGAGACTCCTGAGTCAGAGAAATTCAAAAAAAGAGAAAAGAGGCGACCTGGATTGATGCTCATTGTGGTGTCTCCGGCTGAGACATAACAACTGAATGTGTCTTCCTGCTCCACAGTGGCAGAGGCATCATGCTGCTGGCAAGCTGATGCCCTGACAGTGACAATGAGAACTTGACACTGCGTCGAGGACCATGGTATGATTGCCAGCACTACTACCCACAGCATGGCCTTGGGCAAGTTAGTGGAATGCTCTGCCACTCGGTTTCTTCATCTGTAAAATGGAATTTTTAATATCTGCAGGAGATATGTATGAAAGTGCTTTCTAAAATTCTAAATGGTTAATTGCTATACAAATTAATGCTAGTTTTTCCTTAAATGATGCTTAAATAATTTTCTACTTTGCTTCCTCAAGAACTGTGATATTACCTCTGTCTCTCTTTTGCTTAATGAAGTACGTGTTGAGTGACTACCTTAAGCCAAGAATTGTCCTAGGAGCTAGGGATACAGCAGCAAATGAAACATTGTCAGCCCTCAAGAAGCAACACACGCTAGTGATCTTTCTTCCCTGAGCTTAATCCTACTATCTCAGGTTGGGTTCCCCTAGAAAGAGACCCTGAAACAAGAATTCAATTATAAGTACAGTAGTTTATTTGGGAGGTACAAGAAACATCAATAAGGGAGTGGCGACGTGCAACTCACGAGGAAAGACAGAAAACACAGAATGCATTATCAGTCCTGCTACCACTATAGATAAACTGGAGCTTCATCCCATGGGAAATCTTGGGGAAACTAAAACACACACTTCAGCGTTATCCAAACTGAGGGGAAAGAATCTGAGGTTGTTATATACCAGCTTCCCCGGGGGTGTTAATTCCCAGCACTCTCAGCCTGCCCTGCAAAGGGATCTTCTCCAGCTTCTGAGAAAACCCTCAGGGGAAGAGATGCAGATGTTGACAGCTGGAATTCAGCTGAAGAGCACTGAAGTGGAGAGACCCCGTGGAGATGAGCAGAGCACAGAGAGCAACTGTCCTATATCCTAAAATAGTGAATCTCTCATTCCTTAGCTTTCATGGTTGCAGACTTGCCTGAGCCCTGTCTGAACTGGCAAAGATCTCTAGCTAAAGGACAAGGGGAGGGAAACTATAGGCTTCATTCCAACGATCACCTCTTTAGATGACTCTGCCAACATTTTTGTTCATGAAGTCCATGCAGTTGTTTAATCCCTGAGGTTTTGTGCACAGGAGAAAGATAAAAGGAAGGGGCAAACCACAAGTACAATAACTATCATGTATTGAGTCCTTACCATGAGTCAAGTATTGAGTTATATGCATTATTTTGTATGCATTATTATACTTCAACAACACTACTAACCAGGTATTACTATTTCCATGGTAAGGCAAGGAATCTAAGGCTTAAAAATGTTAAGTAAATGGCAGACTTGGGACTTGCATCCAGTTAGCTATAAACCAAGAAAACATTCTTAACCACCACATTAGGTTGTGCTGTATTAGAAGGAGAGAGTTCAGACCTCTCGTTTCAGCCATGTTCTCTTCCTTTGGCACTGGTCAAGAGGTACAGGCTGCCCCCCAGGGCTGTCAGTGCTGGAAAGACGGATGTACGAAAACCTGGTACAGCAGAGAGTCCCGGAGCAGGAAGAAGTGAACGAATCCAGGGCTCCTTCCAACAGGAGAGAGACCCCCAGAAGGAGGGCCTCTCTGCTCAACCTGGCTCCTCCTCTGAATCTTGGCTCCTGCAACTTCAACGTCCTAGAAACCACAGGATCCTGGAACATCTCTCCGCTAGCCAGGGAGAAGCCGATTAACTAATAATGTTACCTACACTCCCAGAGAAGGGCAAGTTTGAAGTGCTTTTCATCTTTGGGGCAGCCATCTGTCTCAACAAGCCCAGGATTATCTACCAAAGGCTCCCTCCTCTTTCCTCACCCTTCTCCCTCTTCACTCCTTCTTCGCTCTTCAGGCAAATGTCTAATAAGCATTCTTGTCTCCCGGGCTGAGTTTAGACATGTATAACAGATAGATGCAACAGAAGTACTTTGCTATTACTGGCCTTTCCCAGAACCCAGAGGGAACTGATATTTTCGTCAAAGGCAGTAAAAGCTATTGAACATCACCTATGTGACAAGCCATTGAGTATCATCTGCACATTATCTCATCTACGCCTTACAACAACCCGTGAGGTTCTATGATTCCCATTTTTCAGATGAGGCACATGGGGTTTCCATGACCATTAAGTTTGAGTTTGCTTATTTTTGAAGTTTTTCTCTCCTCACAAAATATCCATTCAGAAAGGCCATGAATGTAGCTGTCAAGACCTCTCTCACTGGGTCAGCAAAGAACTTTTGGACCTTTAGGAAAGAGAAATAAGAATGGACAATATGCTGGATAAAAATATAAACTTCATAAATCCCTTCTGTGAATGAAAATAGATCAGAGATTGAAGTCCTGGGTGTGTAACTTTCTAGGTTAATTGCTTTGATTTTAGGCAGGCACATTTAGGTAGTTTCATCTGAGTGTCTCCCTTGGAGGGAGTGTGTGCTCAGATTATTAATCAACTTTGCATTACATCAGAGCAGCATCTAATTCCTTTAAGAATATGTAATGAGAGAATAGTAGCAAAGGAGAGCCTGGGGACATGTGTGCCCCATGTGGATTCCTAACTGCTGCTTTCTATGAGCCTAGAATATAAAGAGAAGTGGGGAGTCCTCCTTGTGTCCCAGGGGTTCCTGCCTCTTCGCAGGAGGAGCATTAAGACTCTTTCGTGTCCCATAGTGGCAGGAAGGGCAGCCAGATTATTGCTCACAGCAGCCACTTCCCCTCAAAAAAATCAGCTGCAAATGCATATGCCCTTGATGGTTCAGCATGACCTGACACTAAAATGAAAAATATGCCCCTTTCCTATTTCCTGACCTTTATTTCCAAATAGAAGTATCTAAGAATCTTTCATTGTGTATCATGGTACCCGATGCATAATTAATGCCCGATCATTGATGGACGAACAGACAAATGGATTAATGAATGAATGGAAACATGAATAAATGAATGAGTGAAAACTGAACTCTCTTCTTCATCAAGTCATGCATAAAGCACTGAGTCAGTTACCCTAGTCCTAGATTCCAGCATCTTAGCACCTTGGAATGGCTCAGAGATGCTTCTGGAATATTTTAGTTCACTGAACAAACTCAGAATGGTAGTGCTTGCCATGGTTCAAGCAGTATCATCAAACTTGATTAAACAGACTGAGCTATGAAGGAAAATGTCAGTCTACACAGGAGGAAGGTCTCTGATGTTTGCTTATGACTCTCAAAGTGTGAAGCAATTGATTGTGGTTTCTTTGTCATTTTTCCCTGACTTCTTGCCCATATAAATCCCTTCCAACAATTCTTGGGATTTCTACTAGTAAGGAATTAGCATGCTAATTAATTTAAATAACCATCGAATTCACAAGCAACGCATTTAGAGACTAGCTTTCCAAGACCATGCCCATCTTTCTAAATAATGGTGCAACAGCAATTTGGTGTCATAAATCCACTAAGCCATGATCATAAAGATTTAAGTTACATGCTGCTACTCATTCCCTTCTGTGCCCTGGGGTCTGAAAGTTTTAATAGATCCAGATCCTAAAGAGGCTAAGATTTTCTCGAGGTAATTAGTGGTGCCAGAAGGAAAAGCAACATTCTGTTGTTGTTGGCTTCAAATTCATAGTATGCTAGAGCTGGAAGAAACCTTAGAGACTACCCAAGGTAGCATCTAGATTGTTGCTAGTTCAGATAGTTTTAATATGGAAACTTAACTGTTTTCTGCTTTCTTCCTTTTCTTTGCAGAATGGAAGGCTCAGCTTTCCTCAGACCTTCACAGAAGATTTGAAAATTAAGCCTGCCCTAGCCCTCACCCCTGAGAACAGAGCAACAGGTTTTTAAAAACAAAATTCCATCGAGTAAATTTGAAGATCTAATTGACTGTATTCGACGATTCATGCATCAGGCAGCATCTCATCTAGCAAGCAAAGAGATACTCCGAAGAGTTAGATAAAATGGAAGGTTTTTATAGGCAGAAGGAGGGTGGGGTAAGGAAGTTATTAGCAAAAGAAAAGAAAGAATTATTTTAGGCCAGGAGGTCTTCTGTTTAGCGGGAAGAGAATGGCAAGGGTTTATCATGCAGATTGCCTCTTCTTCCTCTAGTGGTTGGAGAGGGCTCATGTGACAGATTACCTCATTGGTACTGGCCAGAAAATTCCAGACTGCTTGATTAAGATTACAGTCATGAACCCATAACGACTTTTCGGACAATGACAGACTGCATATATAATGGTGGTCCCATAAGAGTAGTACCATATAGCCTAGGTGTGCAGTATGCTATGCCATCTAGGTTTGTGTAAGTACACTCTATGATATTCGCACAAGGATGAAATCACCTAATGATGCATTTCTCAGAATGTATCCCCGAGGTTAAGTGACACACAACTATACGTATCTGGGGAAGGTGGAAACTGGAATTAGGTCAGATATTAAATCTAGGTTTAGTATTATGAGCTTTAGCAGAAGTGATGCCATTTTGGGCCTGTGGTTCTCTCTTTAAAAAAGATAATTCAGTTATAATAGTTCTAGGCCTGAGTTAAGTAAATTATTGACCTTAACTGGGAAAGAAGGGGAAGATGCTAAGGAGGTTTCCATAGCAGAAGAATCCAGCGACACAGGAAGAACCAAGTGAGTGGAACTCACCAAGTTCACTGTATGATTCAAGTGCTTAGGAACTACATGGGAGCTGATCTATAACCGCCAACTACCCAGGCTTCACATGGAGGTGAACGTTTCATCACCCAGATTGGGATGCCTTTACCAACTGTTCCTCCCCATGGATGCCCAGTGAGGACTTGACTTTACCAGCATGCATCACTGCCCCAAGGACAGGCCATGAGGAGTGACATTCAATCATGAACCACAGTTCACTTCTAATTACTCCCTGTGGACACCCCCTGCAATACACAGGAACCTGGGAACTCAAAAGAAGGGGGTGGAACCCTATACTTGGAAAAGGCTGAATGGGGAATTGCAAGGCCCCCTGAGCTGTGTGACAAATGTTACTTCAGTAATGTTTTATACATGAGAAAACCAGGGTTCAGAGAGGGTCTTATGATTTGTCTGAGTCGCAGAATGTGGTGAAGACAGAGCCAAACCTAAGACCCAAGTTTCCTGGGTCCATGAGCCTCAAAGCTTCTTTCACTGAATGTAATTAATACGCACATAATCGCTGTGACTGGTAGTGCTCATCTTAAAATATTTTTTAATAAACAGAGAAGTAACCTAAAAAGTTCAGAGCAGGCAATCTCAAAGTCTAAGTGACTTGTTGGTGGACAGACTCTCTGGAAACATTTGACTCTCTCTCACATGAAACGCTGGGTGAATTCTCTTCCTTCACACTTCCCAGGAGCCAGGTTTCTTGGGCCTCTTGGTCTTTGTCACAGACTCTGCTCACAGGTAAGATCAGCTTCTCCTAACAATTATCTCTCTGAGGTGACACCTACCTATTTGTAAATTTTAAGTTAGGGTCCACAGTTTTACATTCAAGTTAAAAGGCCAAGTACCATGCTCAGACATGAACCTTCTCCTTTGAGTCACTTTTGTATTTTGTAACATCTATTCTTTTTCCTACCCTTTTTCTTACAGTCTAAACTGTTCTCTCTAATTTCTCCTCCAGGTAGCCTCATCCCTGGTCTTCGTAAAAACATGTTCTTTTCTTGTATCCTTTGCCTTTAATTTTCTGCTTTGAGTTTGGCAATTGCTCTCTCCTTTAGTACTTAGCAATAAAATAATATCATTTACACAGAGACCTTCTCACAGCAAAAATGCAGAGAAGAGCCCTGCAGAGTCAGAGGCCAAATTTGCTGTTTTTCCTAGCTCTGGTAGATGGAGAGGCGTGCAGGCCAGTAATAAACTTTGGTCACTCTAGTTGATGTCACGGATCTTTCCCACTTAAAGGGCATATTCTTGATGCGTTTTTAGGACTCCTAGCAGAGTTATATTAAGCTTCTTATGTTCTTTTCCTCCGACTACTTCATATCACCAAAGACATACTGTTGTGGGCTACCAAAGGTCATAGAGCGTGGTCATGGACATCAACAAGTTCAGAAAAAGGACAAACCTATGACTTTGGAAGGCACAGAAGGCTGACTTTTACTATGAAAACCATTCCCATTCCCATTCTTTTCAGGTTTATAGGCAGAAAGTCAAAAAATGTTCATGCATTCATTCAAGATATATTATTTATTTATTTATTTTTTGTGAGGAAGATCAGCCCTGTGCTAACATCTGCCAATCCTCCTCTTTTTTTTTGCTGAGGAAGACTGGCCCTGGGTTAACATCCGTGCCCATCTTCCTCCACTTTATATGGGATGCTGCCACAGCGTGGCTTGCCAAGCAGTGTGTCGGTGCGCACCCAGGATCCAAACCAGCAAACCCCGGGCCGCCACAGCAGAGCGTGCGAACTTAACCGCTTGCGCCACCGGGCCAGCCCCCATTCAAGATATAAATATGGAGTATCCACTACGTACCAGGCATTAGGGTGAGATACTGACAAAACAGACACAGTCTCTCTATTATGGGCCTTGTAGTCTGTTCTCTACTGAGTAAATAGAGAATAAATAAATAAACCAAAAAAAAAAAAAGTATAAATTATGATAAGTGCTATGAAGAGAAAAACCATAGAGGTAAAATAATCTAAGAGTGCATAATTCACAAAATGTTGAGACGGTCTTCCAACCTGTATGTTTCTGACCTTCACAGCATCTTAATCTAAGAAACTGAGCCAAACATCCCAAATTATACATTACTATGAAAATAAGAAGGGGGTGTGAGATGGTGGAATATCTGTGTTGACCTACCACCTAGTAAGCTATTTAAGTACAGGGGTTTCTGTATCCATCAATGAGAACTCCCTGCAGGTGTGAGTTGAGTCTACTTTTTTTGTGTGTCACTAAGGTGTCTGCTGAAACCACCCTTCAAGGTTCTAAGAAAATTGGCTCAAGACCTGTGTCATCTGTCTTGTGGGAAATCAAGAGTCTTCTCTGAGATAAATCCCTGTGCCTGCTTTATCTTGGTCTCATTTTCACTTCCCCTCTTGTGACTGGACTACTCACTTCTTTTTGCTCCAGGTTCACCCAGACAGGAACTCAGTCCCCTTTCTTTAATTTCACTTCAAATCCATTACATCGTGGTTTGTATGTTGCACATGTCCTGAGAGGCAATGATGGATATTTCCAAGAAATATCCATCATTGGATAGCAGGAAAGTAGAGAAAGAGAGAGAGAATTAAAATTGGACATCAGACCTGTCTGTCCTCGGACACCCTTCAAGCTCCCATTTGCCACCACCTTCCTCCCAGCTTGTCCTCCCACCATATCACCTGGTTTCCTCTGTCCCTCATGTTGGCCCTTTCCCAAATTCTTGTTTAATTGTTGCACAAAATATTTACATAAGAGCTTTTTTCTTCATGATACCATTGCCTTCCTACTCATTTCTCCTGGGTTTCATCTTCTACATCCTAAGTGTTTTATCAAGACACTTGTCCAAATTGATATTCCTCTCTCCCTAAGACAAACTCTGCTGCCAGCTATTCAAATAATGCTATTTTTCACCCTGCTACATTTGTTTGGACACCCAAAACATAGTACCAAATGTAGGAAAAGGGTTCGGCAGCAGAATTTGAAGTCACTTTGTATCTAAAGAGTATAAGAGAAAGAAAAACAAAGCCACATTTCATTCATCGCAACACTCTGAAACTCTGTCAGTATACAGAGGCTCTGTATATGTCAGTGAATGAACCTAAGTGAAAAATTTCCTCCCCACCACCTCCCGCACAGTGTCAAAGCTAACAATCACATTCGGGATGGAGCAAAAGGCGGGACAAATGGCAGTCACACCCTCACACCTTTTAATTGTGTTATTCCACCCTTGTCTGGGGATGGGAGGAGCAGAAGCAGCTGAAAACCCATCTGCCAACCTGGCACTGTCCTCTCAGGACCACATCAGAAGGGAAAGCAGCAGACAATGAATGGCTTCTTAGAAAACATTGTCTGTCTGTGAAAACAGACTTCTCATTGCTCCTCCAATTCTTTGGATCAATCAAGCAGATTGAGCTCCTTCTCTGAGGATTTTGGCACCTTATTGCACACTCCACACATCCATTGGGCAGACACAATAATCATCTATCCTGCTTCAGTTCACCTGATAAATTAATGGGCATCTAATCTATAAACGAGACAAAGAGTAACCTCAGAAATAGGTGATTGGAAATACCATTTGGCTGTAGCTGTCTTGCTCAAGTTCAGCATTAAGAGCATACGTCTCATTGGACATCTCATTGCCTTGGGAAACACAGAGAAATCTGCTAAGATTCTTAAATGCATCATACACATTTCCCCAGGTAGTTTGGTAAAGTGGCTAGGAACACAGGCTCTAGAATCAGACTGTGTAGGGGTCCTGTCTTTGCCATTCGAAGCCTAGGAACCCCTGGACCACTTAGCTAAACTTTGCATGCTTCATTTTCTCCTCTGCAGTTACAGTATAATTATAGTAGCTACCTCACAGAGTTGTTGTGAATACATGTACTACACATAACACAGTGCCTGGCGCATAGTGCCAACATATGTGAGTGATTATCATCATATGGACAAGCAGAGTTCTACTATTTCAGGGGTAGAAGATCTTACCTCCATACCCTTGTGTTTCTAATTGAGCTAATGTGATCCTAGGGACATGCAGTAGCATGCCAGGAACACTCAAAGCCACAAGATAAATATTAATAAATAATTAATAAGTTCATCTTCTTGGAGTATCATTTTGACTCCTAAGAAGTAATGTAAAGGGATGAACTCACCTATCTATATCAACATGGATAGATATCAAAAATGTCATTTTTGAGGGAAGACAAGCTGCAGAATTATGTACAGTGTAATAACATTTATTTTTAAAACACGAAAACATGGGATCTTTTACCAGCATATATAAATTAGTGCAAATCTGTGAGAATAAGCCACAAATAAGTAGTGATTTTATTTCTAGGGAGTCGAGAGGAGACAGGGATTATTGGTGGAGGTCAAGGCGAACTTCAGCTATAGCGTTCTAAATGTTTTCAAGGTGGGAGAATAGATTTATAAATAACTTAATAAATTTCTTTCTTTAAAAAGTAATTTCAAACATCAGTTTATTTTGCAACAAGCTCAGATATATAATGGAATAGAAAAAGGAATTTGCATAAATTTTCAAAATAAAACATGGTACCTCAAAGAAGTTTTCCAGTTGCAAGATGAACTACCTACCAGAGCCTCCCAAGATACACATTTACCTTGTTTTGTTGTTAAAGGAGTTTTGAAAGAAAAGTTTGAGGAGCACCATATTGATTGGTTGGGATCTTACTCCATTTTCCTCCAGTTTGATTGGTAGCACAACATTCACCCACTTACCCAGGTCAGAATGTCAGCCAGCCATTCCTTTCCATTCTCCTCATATTCAACCAATCTCCAAGGCCAACCTCCTAAATCCCTCTAAAACTTGTCCACTCCTTTTAATTCTCACTTATCTAGGGCATCCTCATTTCTTGTCTGAATTACTACAAAAGCCTCAATACTGGTTCTCTTGCCTCCATTCTCATGACTCCCTCCAGTCCACTGACATGCTGATGCCCTCATGATCTTTGAAATGCAAATATCATCAGGTCATTCTACTGCTTAGAATTCTTTGGTGGCTCTCCATCATCTATAATTTAGCTAAGCACCTTAGTAGCAAAGGCACTTTATGTTGTAAAAGGATGACTAACTGATCACCAGACTGTCCTTGTCTTTGTTAGCACAGAGTTTTTTAGCTTGGATGCAGATGTCCAGAAGGAAATTGATTTTGGAGATCTTGCACCTAGCTAGGGCCAGGTGATAAGGTCTGGCTGATGGAACATAAGCAAAAATGATGGATTCCTCTATTGTCCACAGTCGCCTCCTTGCTTTCTTTCCCCTTCCACCAGCCAAATGCAGATCACAGGGCTCTGGGGATGGTAAGGTCACTAGATTGAAGGGGCCTGGGTCCCTGAATCACCACATGGAGACCTGCTGATCAGGAACACCTATCTTAAATGGTTACATGCATGAGAAATAAACTTCTATTGTAGTTGAGCCATGTGAAATAATAAGAAATATATATAGTGGTCTCTGCCCCCAGTTCCTGGCACAGAGGTCCTAAAACCCTTGTGATTTCCTAAGTGATAAGAGCACTAGGAGTAGCTCTTGTTCTAACCAGGTGACTCCTGGATGGCTCCTAGATGGGGGCTGGTCACCAGAAAGACTGAGCCACGATTAGAAGCTTGGAATATTCAGCCACACGCCTCATCCTCCAGAGAGGGAAAAGAGGTGGAAATAGACTTAATAACTAATCAGGCTTACATGAGGAAGTCTCCATAAAATCCCAGTAGTAGGGAGTTTGAGGAGCTTCCAGGTTGGTGAACACATTCACACCAGTGGCGTGACACACCCCACCTCCACAGGGACAGAAGCTCCCGCACTCAGGACCCTCCCAGACCTCGCCCTATGTATCTCTTCATCTGGATGTTCATCTGTATCCTTTATCATATCCTTTAATAAACCGATAAATGTCAAGTAAGTGTTGAGTTCTGTGAGCCGGTCTAGCAAATTAATCAAACCTGAGGATGGGGTCATGGGAACCTCAGATATGTAGCTAAATTGGACAGAAGTTGATGAAGATACCAGTTCAAGTAAGAACCATCCTATCCTCTTAATCTTCTCCCACCTCCTTCCTATCCAACTACACCCCTTCCCCAGCCCCTGCACTGGAGAGGAAAAAGGAAAAGCACAGGGCAGAGAAGGATAGGTAAAGCTATACTTTGCTCATTCACAGACTTGCCTCCTGGAGCAGCCAAAGCTGAGGGCAGGGGAGAGGCGTTTCCATTGCACTCAGTTCAGGGTTTTGAATGGTATCTTCAACTGAATACTTTAATTACTAAAAACAAAAAACGTCTATTTTTACCTGTCTAGTAGTTACAGTGAGCAGAAAAGTCATAGACCTGCCAGAGTTTTCATTTGGAAAAGAAAATTATCTCCTCTGAATAAATTTAAAAGAGACTGTGGGAAATGAAAATAAATTTGTACTTTGATTTGTGAACTTGAACTTCACAAGTTCTGCCTATTCCGTATACCAGTTTCATCATTATCAGAAGCACTAAGATAATCATAATTCAGAGTCAGGGTTAGACTGCAGAGAAATAGATTTTCCAGAAAATAGAAATCTGGAGGCAGAAATATCACCCAGGCCCACCTGGGCACGACTATACTTTATTTTTCAAGATGAAGAGCTAATCTTTATGGTATTGAGTATGATTTAAGAGGGCTAATATTTTTCAACATTCTCTTAAACTGAAATGTCTAAAGTTCTAGTGTAGGACAATGGCTCTCAAAGTGTGATCTTTAGACCAATACCATCAGCATCACCTGGGAACTGGTTAGAAATGCAAATTCTTAGGCCTCACCCAGGCTTACTGAATCAAAAACTCATGGAGTGGGCCCAGCAGTCTATGTATTTTGTTTGTGTTTTTTTGTTTGTTTTTTTTTGGTGGGGAAAATTGGCCCTGAGCTAACATCTCTTGCTAATGCTCCTCTTTTTGCTTGAGGAAGATTGCTGCTGAGCTAACATCTGTGCCAATCTTCCTCTACTTTATATATGGGACACCGCCGCAGCACGGCTTGATGAGTGGTGCGTATGTTCATGCCTGGGATCCCAACCCGCCAACCCCGGACCGCTGAAGCAGAGCACGTGAACTTAACCACTATGCCACCGGACCAGCCCCCCAGTAGTCTATGTTTAACAAGACTGTCAGGTAGTTCTAATATAATTAAAGTTTGAGAACGACGGGTGTAGAATATTCCAGAATATTGACATAAGCCCTTGTATCAAAAGGCAGGGATTTAATAAGATTTCAGCATTATTTTTTAATTCAGGCAGCAGGCAGGACACTACCTGAGCTAGGAGAGGACTGTACCAAAATACAGATGGAGCATGTAGACACAGTTGAGGATCAGAGGAATGCAGCAGCAGGAAGCCATGTAAGAAATTATGCTAGCCTCCTTGACAAGTGTGCCAATGAGCCATCAGGTGGAAACAAAGCCCGTACAAAAATGTATTCATTCACACAGGTCACCTAAATATCATGACTATTATGCATGTGACGTTGTTTTAAAAACTTAGATTCTTCCACTGGACACTTCAGAGTACAGGTAAAGAGTTTTCCATATATGAACCATACAATTGCACTATTTATTAAATGAGCTGGAAGCTTGCGACTTGCTGCATGAGTGAGTAGCTGAATTGTTTCTCTGTCTCTCTCTCATTTTCACACACACACACATCTATTTATTAACATCCATACCAGTATACAAGTAAGTGCAAAGCTACAGCTATGGATCCACCCTTTGGGGATAAAACACGTCAAGAGTCTCATGTTTTTGAAACGCTGGGTCTGCCCATTATCATTCATTCATTCACCCTGCACTTGATGGGCACCTAACTGCCTGCACCAGCAACATTGTAACATTAATAGCTAATTCGTAAAATGCCTCTTACATGTCAGGCACATCGTGCTTACAGGGATTTTCCCATTTAATCCTTAGGATAATTCAACTTGGGAGTACTATTATTATTCCCATTTCAGAGAGGAAACTGACCTTTATTAACACCCAAAGTTGCCTAGCTGGGAAGCAGTGGAACCAAGTTGTCAACCCAGGCAGTAAATTGTCTGTTCTCTTAACCACTACACTGTATGGCTTCTTGCAAAACTGAGAGCACTTTATATATTAGTCTATAATAACATAGAGTCTGCTTGTTGCACATAGATTATTCATTCTCCGTCTAAAATTTATCAAGCCCTGGCTCTACTATTTACTGCTTGCGGGAACTCGGGCAAGATACCTAATCTCACTGAGCCAATGTTTTCTCTTCTGGCTCGTAAGGCTGTTATGAAGATGATATAAAGTATGTACAGCACTTGGCACATAGCATAAATTTTTAGAAACACTTTGAAGAATGAGGGCTCCACCACCACCACTAGTCAGTTCTGATTCTATCAAGGCAGACCTGCAAAGCCTCAGTCAGGGGGAGGGTCATACTTCCAACTTGGAAACTGGTCAACTTAATAGTGTCTCCTGTGGGGCCGGCCCCGTGGCTTAGCGGTTAAGTGCGTGCGCTCCGCTGTTGGCGGCCCGGTTCGGATCCCGGGCGCACACAGACGCACTGCTTCTCCGGCCATGCTGAGGCTGCATCCCACATACAGCAACTAGAAGGATGTGCAACTATGACATACAACTATCTACTGGGGCTTTGGGGGAAAAAATAAATAAATAAATAAATAAATAAATAGTGTCTCCTGTGAACAGTGTGGCTCTGTATATTCAATTGAAAAGAGTGAGAATATCAACATGCCCCCGATCACATGAAGGTGCACACCAAAGTCAGAAGGCCACAGGCTACTACGGACCAGCTCAGGCGTTCAACCAGGCCCTGTAATGGGGACTTATTTATATTATCTTATTTAATTGTCATGACAATGAGTTCGATATCATTCTCATCACATTCTAGTTGAGAAAATTAAAGCAGAAATAGGTTAATAGACTTGCCCATGTCACATATTGGAAGAGTTCGGATTCAAACCCAGATCAGTCTGAGTTTAAAAGTCCATACTATCCCAGTAAATTATGCTGACTCCTTAGTATGAAGACACATATGGATTATATACCATTTCAGAAATAGATAACCTTCTGTTCTTTACCATTAGTGTAAATGATTGCGAACTGCAAATACTATTAACACCTTAAGTTTCTCCATAGGATGTATTGTCATGAAAAATGAGTTCCTCTTACTGGGCAGCAGACTCTTCATATGTGTGAGATTAGATTAATGTTTCCCAATTTTCAATCATGTGTGAGCAACTTTCATGACTTTTGCTATGTCTAAGTGACACATATAAGGGACCACCATTGTTACCTGCCACAAATAGAAAGAATTCATAGAAATAAATACAAAGAAAACTAAACAATGACATTAGATCCTAGCTAGTGTTTCCTGTCTTTTTTGTGAAAATGGAGATTACCAAGCATTCAAGAAGTGATAAACACATAGTAGCATCAATCTCAGACTTCTACTTAGCATAATCAATGATTTTATAGTATTAAAAGGGAACACCATTCAGTAGGTGATTTATCATCTAATGCCTTATCCAGGTGCAGCCTAAAGACTCTCATATGCCACTGAAGAGCACTTGCTATGGCTCCAGTGGTAGCTTTCTACACTCTAGGAAATAATGAACCAAAATATTTTCAGAGTTCCTTCTGGTCCTTCAATTTTATGGAAAATTTTCCTACTTATGCCTTTGGCACTCCACCTATTACCTAAATTAATGTACATTCAAGCAGTACTCAACAATATGTGAGTGTGTCATAAATATTGGTAATAGATAATATAATCCTCAGCCCCATGTGAAGGTACGCTAATGATCAGAACACAAGAAAACGAGTTATCCAATTCACCTGTAATTTTAACAGTTCCCTGAAGCTGAATATGTCTCCAGCGACTAGGAACAAACACTAGGAAAAAAATCTGCCTGTCAAAACAGAACACAGCTCACATCAGCTCAAAATAGTGTGAGGAAATGGTGCTAGCTATTCTCTTCGGAGTAAAGTGCACTATCAATTCACATCTGGAGTTTATCTCTAATGATGCAATGCCTTCCAAATGTTCCTTTCTGCCTCCCCAAAATATTTCATTTATATAAAAGAGATAATATAGACAATTCCTAGGAAGAAAGAAGAAGCTATGCGGAAAGAGAATGCACATATCTGCTTGCTCCTGCTCGCTTTCCCCCAAATGTAAACATTAAAACAAGTGAATAATGTCTTGGGGAAATAATAATTGATTACAAATAAGACTACTTGATAAGAGTAGAACTTAAGAACTGTTCTCTGTTGATTGGCCTCCCTGCAGTCAGACAGAAGCTCCCAGATATGCAAATACTGATGATTTTCAAATAAAAATGTCCCTTCTATTTCTAATTATCCTCCTGGGAAATTTCATTTGAAAAATTCATTAGATATAATTATCACCTCCGTAAATTTTACTGTCCCTTTCATAGATTTGAGAGTCAGTGGAGAACAAGCATAAATGATTCAGTAAAGCAAGTGATCAAATGTCATGCTTAGTTTTAAGTTACATCTAAGTTACCATGACAAGGAACCAGAAAGTGCTAACAGAAAGATCAAGGAGAAAATCCTTGCAAGAGAGTTCCTCATGTCTCTCGTGATTATATATATCATCCAAACTAGGATGGATTTATAAAACGAAGAGGAAATGTATCAGCTAGATACTACTATGTTATAAACCACCACAAAATTCATTGGCCTAAAAGAACAATTATTTCTTTTTCTTGAGTCTTTATAGTAGCTAGGCGTTGACTGATCTAAGCTGGGCTTGGCTGGGAGGAGGTCTGCTCCATGTGTCTCTCATCCTCCTCTTGGGTCCAACTAGTTGGCCTAGGCATATCCTTCTCATCTTTGTGGCAGAAATTCAAAAGAGCAAACTCAATTATACAAGTGCTTTTTCAAGCCTCTATTTGAATCAGTTCTGCTGAAATCCCAGTGGACCAAAGCAAGACATGTGGCTGAACCCAGAATCAAGGAACAGGGAAATACACTCCCGTTTTTGGTGGGCAGAACTGCAAAGCCACATGCCAAAGAACACGGATGAATTGCACTGATTGGCCCACTTCTTCATGGAGAGCAGAGAAGTATTAGTGCCATTAATTCAATCTATCTCAGGATACAATTAATAAACCAATTGATCCTACATAATCTACCTCAAAGTAAGTTCCTATTTAGGAAACACTTACAGTAGAAAAAGATGCCCTCAGTTGAAGTTTCCCAGGTAGAAATCCAGAAAATGAGTGACAGTCATGAAAATGACCCAGGCCTTGACAAGCTAAGATCCAGCCTTCATAATACGCCTGCAAAAACAGCTACCTTCGGTAAATATGGGCTAAATGAGGCTAAGATTGGTTAAGTAATTTACAAGATGCATGCTTAGTAATTAGAAACAGGAAAAAGTTCAAATATACTTGTCTGAAAAGGGTTTAAGGCCTCCACTTTACTATGCTGTCTTAACGTGACTAGCAGATTATATCTCTAATAACTATATTTAAAAAGCCAGGTCTTCAGACATCTATAGTCCCTTCTCAGGAAGTTATAATCCCAAGTAACGCCCTTTATGAGACAGAGTTCTTCCTTCATAAGGAAGACACTTTTGTTTAGGACACATTTTAATTATTATAATTTATTTTTCATCGCACAAGGCATTTTTAACACATATCTCTAAATATGTTTGTGTAATTTTAATTTAAACTTTTCACGTACATTTTATTTAATAATCCGTCAGCAAGGAAAACTAAAATTAAAAAACATAAGATAACTTTACAGATTTCTGTATTTATTTCAAAGTATAGATATTATATATATATAATATATTATATTTGATATATATTATACATTGTATGTTACTGAGTTACTTATTATAGATTATAGTGTTTAACAAACTATTTTATTATAGTTGTACTGAGGATTAAATTATATAATATACCTAAATATCTAAGCATAGTGCTTAGAACATAGTAAGTAGTAAATAAATTATAGCTATGTATGGAAGGCACACACTTATTACATAAGATGCCTTTCCTTTAAGTCTCATCCTGGATGTTAAAATTCAACTGGCTGGTTACTCCCCCAGATCCATATATTTTAAGAGGCCATACCCTTGACCCAGAGGTTCAAATGATCTTGCTTTCATTTAGTACTGGGAAGGACCAAAAGAATATCTGGAGAAGCTGTTTAGAGCTTTCAGTGATGCAGAAGAGCTGAGGAACATGAAGTAGATCTCATGCATACCCCACTTGAAATTCGCAGATATCATCAAATGTAACCCAGACATTGACTGGGCAGACTCTGCCCTTGGGCTGAATTCCCAATTCCAGGGCCTGTGGAAGGACATACTCTCCACACAATTTCTGCACCAAGTTTATTCTTGGCTCCCTCTGCCTACTGTTCCTATATGTGAGTATACTATCTCTGATTTATCCTAATGACAATCATCAACCTTAAGGCAATATACTCAGTCCTTTTTCTGCCTTATATACCTATCCACCTACAGCAAGCATTCCCTGAGTATGTGAAACTTTTGAGAATCTCAAGGAATACATTCGAGATATCCACTGCTATGTAAAAAAGGCCTGCCTGAAATAAGTCATTCCAAAATTTAGTGATGTAAAACAACAACAGTCATTTCTTATTACTATGATAGCCTCTCATGGTTACAGTGTTGACCAGAGCTGGGCTCAGCTGGGTGGTTCTCATTTGGCCTCTGATGCAGTTACAGAGGCTGGGGTGAGGCCATCTGAAGGCATCCTCTCACATGTCTGGTGCCTGGGCTGGGAAGACTCAAGTAGTTGGGGACTGGAACAGCTGGATCTCCTCAAGGCTGTCATTCTCTTAATGGTCTTTCCACATGGTCTTCTCTCAAACGTTTGTGCTTAAAGGTAGCCAGACTTCTCACACGGCAGTTCAAAGCTCCAACACAAGTGTCCTGAGAGAGAGAGCTAGACAGAAGCCATATTATCTTTTCTAACCTTCCAAGGTGGGCCCCAGAAGTCACCCACTGTTACTTTTACTACATTCTATTTGTCAAGGAAGTCACAATGTCCCACCAGTTTTAAGGGGAAGACACCTCTACTCCCTCTTGATGAGAATGTGGACATGTTCTAAAAGAGCCCGAGGGACAGGAAACATTTTTGTGGTTATTTTTGGAAAATACAATTTGCTAGAAAAGGATAATATTATGGATTATCTCATCATTTTGTTGACTACTCACTTCTCTTCCCTTTCCATCCTAGCCCTTCACTGCCTTTTTCCCATATTCCCTCAGAGCTCCAAATTTTTCTCTACTGTGCAGAATAGTTCAGTTTTCCCTCAGATTCTATTTCCTCCACTAGTCAGAACAAAGGGACTCCATTCCCCAGGAACCTGAACTTCTACCTTCTTTAGAAAGTAATTTTGTTCCCTTACTCAGATTTACAAGTAAATAATACTTAGGCCCACTCTCTGCAGAGCTGCAGAGAAGATGTGAGAGAAAATGAAGAGAATATCAAACGATGGGACAATGGCCACAATCTTTGACAAAGAATTCTCCTCCTTAAGATAGAGCCTGGAAAGAGTAAAGGAGAAGGGAGTCTCACATATTCCAAGAAAAAGGATACATCCTCAATAATGTGAGGGAGAAAAATATGCGGACAAGCCCCTGAGGCTTGGACAGCATCATTTAATGATCTATTCGAAGACAGAGGAATTCCATTGCTTTGGCATGGAGTAAGTGTTTAGTCAACAAGATAAGAATGTCGGATACAGAAAAGGCCTCAGAGAGAGAAATAAAATTCTGTAACCACTACAGCAACATCAAAACCTTCCTGGAAGAGTGCCCTGCTTCACACTTCCATTTCATCTTTTGTGTCTATCAGTTTTGCAAATGGAAAAAAAAAAAGTGATCATAATAATTTCTCTGAAAATGCCTATTGCATAAAAATTGTTCTGATACAATAGTTTCTCTAAATAGTTTTCTAGGAAAATTAGTTTCCCTTGAGAGGACATGTTTGAGATGTACTTGTACCAGTTTAGATTACATTCTGTAGCATATAATCATAAATCTAATTGATAATGACTTAAATAATTAAGGTTTTTTTCTCGTGTCATAAGAAGTCTAAAGATTGCTAGTACAGTCACTATAAATGATACCAGCTCAAGACAAGGTTGACATAAGGGAAGCCATATTGTAGAAAAGAAGCCCTATTGTAACTTTCTGACAAACTAACCCAGCTGGATATGCACCCTCCAGGAGATATAACTGCTATAAATTTGATGACCTCTGCTTGTGCATGTACCTCCCAGCTGCAAAAAGATGATAACTTTGTTCTTTTGAGTTCCTTAGGAATGTGATGACCCCCGAATAGGGAGTCTATGTTGATAGCCATCATCAATGAAAACTGAAAGATCTGGTGTGGCACTCTCAGTCTGTAACACCAGAACGTCAACTTTCCTAACCCCCTTCCCTATAACCCACCGGTCTATATAACTGCTGCAAGATTTTGTGCCCCCTTAAGATGGTTCTTTGAGACATTACTTGGCCATCTTCCCTCTTGCTAGCAAACTGTAATAAACTGCCCTTTCTTTTCCCCATCTTGCCTCTTGATGATTGGCTTTTGTCTCTCAACAAACAGTTTTACAGGTTTTACAGTTTCATCAAGGATGCAGTTTTCTTCTATTTTTTCAACTCCACCAACCCTAGTATGTGGCTTTTATCCACATGGTTGCAAGATTGCTACTGCTGCTTCAGTCATCACATTCACATTCCAGGTCAGAAACAGAAGGAAGCAGTGAAAGCTTTCTCCATCTGAGGCTTTGACTTTGTCTTACTAAACAGAAGCTCTTCTCAATGACTTCTGCCTACATCTTATTAAGCCAGAGCTTTGTTACATGGTCACAACAAATCAAAGTGATATTTTAGCATTCCAGTAAAGCTAAGGGAAGATAAAGGAATGGGGGTTGTGAATGTCATTTGGTTATCAAAGCACAGTGTCTGACACAGCAGCAGACCAGGGGTCAGGAGTGCTGGCTTCTATCTAATCCTCTGATCTAACTAAGTATCTAACCATGGAGAAGCACTTTAACTTCCAGAACCCCAGTTTCCCATCCAAAAAAATGGAAAAATGAAATAGAAGATGTCTAGTACTCTATGACTGTCTATATCCAGGATTACTTTAAGACAGGGTGATTGGGGCAGGCACTGTTGGTCACCTACCCAACAGCCATTTCCCACTTATCTTCCTTACTGACAGAGACCAACTCCCACTATAAAACCTGATGAGGTTTTCTAAGCCTCTCTTCCGGCTAGAGCATGACCATGTGACCACAACTTGGCCAAGAAGACCCAAGGAAAAGTATGCCATGGCATCTGGGCAATACTTTCCAGCACACTATCAGATGAATGTGTAAGGAGAAGTCTTCTGGCTCCCTGCCCGACCCTATCTCTCCATCCAATTACTCCTGTCCTTGGACTCAGCTGTACGAGCTGTAGCAGCCATTTTGTACCAATGAGGTAACAAACTCAACACACTGAAAATGATGGAATGGAAAAATGATAAAGAGTTTTAGTCATTAGTAAAATAAATCATGGGACTACCTTTTCCTGGCTTTATGTTATGGGAAACAATAAGATCCCTGTTTGTGTTATTTTTGTTTGATGCTATTACTTGCAGCCCAAAACATCTTACATGATACAATGATGTAGTAGAAACAATTGGAGATTCTAAATTAGCACATCTTCACTTTATGTGCATATGAATCATAGGGAAACTTGTTAAAATGCAGATTTCTGATGCAGTAAGTCTGGGATGGGGCCTGAAATTCTGCATTTCTAACAGGCAGGTGATGTTGATACTCCTGTTCTGTAGATGGTCTGCCCTGCACTTTGAATAGCAAGGTGCTAACCCATATGTTGCTGTTGTATGACATTGCTCAAGTCACATCACTTCTCTAGGCCTCAATTTTCTCATAGAATCCTACATCTTATGATTCTTAGTATTATCAGAAGAAAATATTCTTTTCCTCCACAAATGAAAATACACGTGAAAAGTGAACTGAGGAAGCAAAAATGCTGTGATTTATTTTAAATCTTCTGCCAAATGGTCATTAATCTCATTACTTGATACAAATTGCATCCAGGACGAGGGCACATAGGCCAGCGCTTGTTTCTGCGACTGTCCAACTGCCCCACCTACACAGAAGTATCATGGGAACAGAATGTTAAACTGAGCTACATTTGCAGCTGCTCCTTGGAACCTCATTATGTATAATGTGTGTGCTAATCAGAAATTCAATTAAAAAAGATTTGAAAAGATTTAGAGCAAGCCATCCTCTTCCCCACCCCATCCTCTTTCAATGAGAAAGATAAATGAATGTGGTTATTTTAATAGCAAAAAAGCCATCTGCCTGCAAGAGTGCCTTCAGCATGGTACCTTCTGCCCCAGGTGCTCCCAGCAGCCCACAAACATCTCAGTCCAACACTGAAGTCTGGCTGCTTTCACATCTGAGTGTTCTTTCTCTCTCTCCTACCATCACTGCACTTCAGTTATGCAACTGGTGGGAAACAACCCGCCCTCCCTCCGTATTCTTCAAACCAGAGTCTTGGACGTCTCATTTACTATACCCTGAGACATGTCAGGTGCTGGAAAGGGACGGAGTACAACAGCTCTGTTACACCGTGAGTGGGAAAATGAGAGATATACTTTTTTTTTTCCTTATATGTTTTCCTTTCTAATAGACTTTATTTCTTAGAACTAGTTTAGATTTACAGAAAAATTGAGATGATAGTACAGAGTTCTCATTTACCTCAGATTAGTTTTCCCTATTATTAACATCTTACATTAGTATGACATTTGTTGCAAATAATGAACCAATAGTGATATATTATTATTAACTAATGTCATAGTTTATTTAAATTTCCTTGATTTTTACCTAATGGTCTTTTTCTGTTCCGGGATTCCACATTACATTTATGTTATGTCACTTTAGGCTCCTCTTGACTGTGGCCATTTCTCAAACTTTGATTAGATGACTTTGAGAGTTTTAAGGAGTACTGGTCAGGTATTTTGTAGGATGCCCTACTATTAGAATTTGTCTGATGTTTTTATTATGATAAGGCTGGGGTTATGGTTTATTGGGAAGAAGGTCAGAAAGATAAAGTGCCATTTTTATCCCATCTTATCAAGCATACATACTATCAACTTGATTTATAACCATTGATCTCGGCCTTGACCATCTGGCTGAGGTAGTGGTTGGCAGGTTTCTCCATGATAAAGTTACTCTTTTTCCCCTCTTTCCATGCTGTACACTTTGAAAGGAAGTCACTCTGGGCAGCCTACATCTAAGGAGTGAGGGTTTATGCTCCAGCTCCTTGAGGGTAGAGAGCTACATCAAACATTTGGGATTCTTCTCTGTGAGATTTGTCAATTCTCCTCCGTTTATTAATCTATCCAATTATTTATTTATATCAATATGAACTCATGTGTATTTATTTTGTACTTTGAGTTAAAACCCAATACTGCTTTATTTTATTTTATTTTTGCTCAAATTGTTCCATTTTTGGCCATTGGGAGCTCTTTTAGTTGTCTCCTATTTCCTTTTGGCATACTCCCATCACTCTGTGCATGTGTGAGTGAGTACTTTCTTACTTTCTGGTGCTGCAAGATGATCCAGGCTCATCTTGTATATTTCTTCTCCCAGTCATAGAGTCAGTCATTTCTCCAAGGAGCCCTGATCATTTTTATTGGAGAATGGTATTAGAAACCAAGATCTGGGTTCCAGCTGTGTTCATTGACATTGGAGTGCCATTTCTTTTAGGCCCTCTCCACTAACAGAACAAAAATAGTGTGAGTTTATACTAACCCATGTAAATGTGCATATCTATGAATATCTCCATATGTAAACATCTGTATCTATACGAAGATAAACATAAGTTTATACTGATGTCTCCAACTCTAATCCATTGCCATATAGATCATTCTAGCTTTTTCTCTTTGCTTATATGGAACCTCCCACTCTAACAATGAGAAAGCTGGCTCCCCTATCTGCTATCCATTTAATTAATTCTTCCATTCCAGTATACATATATGGCAGTATCAGATTTATTAACCTGTACTCCCACGGGAAATAACTTTATCAACTAGAGTACAGGTCTTATGAGCAGTTCCTTTTGTCTTTAGTCTTGCAAACTCAACTCATTTCCAAAGATCCTTAGGTTGGCAAATGTTCCCCACATCCTCTTCAGTGAGGTTATTTTATACATTTGTAATACAGTTAGATTCCCTTGTTGCTGTCTGTATTCTTCTTGGGATCCCAAGATTTTTTATTTATATCTTTGTATATTTAATGATAATTTGGTGTTCAAAGTAAATAATGCAGTTCAACGTTATTAAAAGAAACTCTTATTTACTCCACTTCTCAAATGTTCCCACACAATGATTCTTATGCTTTTCATTTCATATCATTGAAGAGTTAAATTATAAAATCATAGAATATAACAACTATTGGGAATCTCAGGGGTTTTCTCACCTGTTTAGCCAAGGAATGGCAGGTTGAATAAATTATATGGTTTGTCCAAGGATTCAGCTAGTTAGAGACAGAAGCAGGAATAGAATTCAGCTCTCTTGGTTTCCAGTTCAAAGCTATTTTCCTTATACCACCTAATATATAGAGAGAAGAGTGCTTTCTGTAAGAGGAATGAAAGCTTGGTTCAACCCTGATGCATCTAAGTTCCCAGTTCTCAGTGACACTGCACTACAGATGCAAACTTGAGCTGCCACACTTTGGTTTTTTACACAGTGTGCTTTCAAGTCAGTTAACTATTCCCCTTGTCCTATAAGAGCATTCATGGCTATCCAGGCATGAAATGGTCACTTCCAAGGTAGCCAAATTCACCTCCCATTGAATTTGGAATGGACTTTCTTTCCAAATCTTGCAAAAAGGAGGTGGAAGAAGTGAGGATTTCTTTGGGTCAACAAAAATCAGAAATCCTTAGTTCTCACTGTTCAGAGCATCAACTCTGGCATTGCCTCTTCCTAGAGCCTTCCCTGATTCATCTCTCTCTGCCCCAGGGTGTCTTTTCTCCTTGTTTCTATAGCATTTGTCACACTACCCTCTGTCATTAGATTGTGAACTCTTGAAGTCTGGGACCATGGCATTTATCTCAATCCCCTCCACAACTGACTTCACATGTAATAAGATTGGTTCAACTGATATTTGATTAAGTAATGAGTAAAGTATGTATGAAAGGAGTTAGAAACACTCTTCAGAAGTTGGAAACATAGGTAAGATGGGGAAAAAGAGAAAGCCAAGACCAGCCATGAAAAGAACAAGAGAAGGAGGAAAAAGAATAAGATTGGAGTTGCCTTAGGAACTGGAGGGCCCAGAGAAGAAAGAGGATTGAAAGCTACCTAGAAAGGACTCCATACACTCTGCAAACAACATAGATATAGGACAGTCATGAATGTACAGTCCTTCCAGAATGCTAACCACCCATGATATTGGTAAAGGATCCTTCTGTGTCTCCAAGGTAAGGGGTGACCATAGATTTATGATGTTAAGGTTGGAAGAAATCTAGAAACTCTCTCACCTACCTTTCTCTCATTCAGTGCTCTACTTTAAACTGCCAGAGCACTGTGAAGGGAAGTCAGAGAATCACAAGGCCCCGGGGTTGCATGAGACAGAGATTCTTGACAGGACAAAAGGCCATTAGAGGCAAAGTCTCATACTCCCATTTGAGGCACCTCTTGGCCAAGAGATAGAAACTTGATCTTGGGATTAAAAGTTACAGAACTCCAAAGATCTTTCCAAAACAGTGACTGGTGCCTTCACAGGGACATGAGGAAGATAAAAGATAGAAGTTGGACTAGGTTCAGATGAAAAAGCTGAAAAAAGTAAACCTTGTGTTATTGATGTTGGGCCCTAGGGTAATAAAGGATTGAATAGAATGATGGAAGAGGCTACTAACTAAAATAGCTTTAGAAAGGTAAATAAAAGTAATATAGAATGGCCAAGAGTGTCTACAGGATCATAGACGTGGATGCAAATCTGGCCACGTCCACTCACTCATTGGGTGATTTGGGACATATTACTTGTACTTCCCCAGCCTTACTCTCATTCTTGTAAAGTTAGGATAATGATACTCATCTGGTAAGATTGTTATAGGGTAAAATGAGAAAAAATAGGTAAAACAACACAGGACTTGAAACATAGAGAAAGAAGTCATCATCATTGTCACTATCATCATCATCACCACCATCAAATCAACAATCATCAAAACTTATCAAGTATTTAGTATTGGGTAAACATTGTACTAGGTGTGTTATACTTAGTTATCATTGTTAGTATTTTTACTGATCAACTGGTAATATCTGAAGGTTATGGGTTTTCCTTTTTACAAGGTAGACAAATCTGAATAGTTTTCTTCTACCTTGGAGAATTTGTATGAAGCAGCCTAAAGGCAGGGGAATGGTAAATGATTCCCACCAAGTCTTTTGCACTCTTACAATTCATGATAAGGTGAGACATCAAGAGCAACGCTGGTTATAAGACAGACAGGAAGGAAGACTGTGGCGTTTGTACCACTGCCCAATCTTCTGAGTGACAGCCTTCAATGTCTAGTGCCCTGTATCAGGCCAGAAAGCTTGTTTTATGAACTGGCTTTTTCTCAGACTCGGGCAGCTACTGCTGTGTGTTTCTTTAGAGTTAGGGCTGCATTTCTCAGTAATTGGTAACAATTTCTTCTAATGAAGAGGAAAGCAAATTGCCACTTTAAAAAAAAACCTGCATAAATTGCAGAAGCATTCATTACTATTGCCCTTAGGCTCCTGGGAACTCATGCTGTCTTTCCATAATGATTATCATGATTACATGCTATTTAATTGTATATTTAGGTCTCTACAAAAATTGCAGACATGTTTGAGCTTAGCTAGAGGAGTTTTCAATCAAAATGAGTTAACATACTCTTTCCCATTCTAGATTAAACTCAATATGGTTATGTTCATCTTAAATGCACGATCACATCCTTGGGTTCTTCAATGAGAAATTTTGGATAGCTATCCAGTCCTCACCGTCACCATCTGGAAGGCCTTATGGGATCATTTGGTCTAGGTCCTGATCTTCAGTACTAGGCTAGTCTGGTGAGGAAATAGCAAAGAGTCTAGGCTAGATCCTTCTTGCTCACTGGGCTGGAAGAATTTGAAGGTAGTGCCAGACTACCACTGGTTCTCATTATCTTTGTCTGATACAACATAGTAAGATCTTCCTGGTCAAGTAGAGACAGGTAATTGCTTACAAGTCTAGGAGTCAGGAAGATCTCATGCCCAGGGCTTTGATGGCCCTACTATCCCTTCAAAACAGAGACATGAGTTGCCAAAGCCAAGTGAGAAGCAGAGGAATATGGCAGGTTCCTGCTTCTGTAAGGGGTCTATTTCCATCTCTACTGGTTGGGACTCTACTGCCAAAACTCAAAGAACATTAGGGCTGAATGACAAGAGTCTATAATAATAGAAACTGAGTGAATGGCAAGGGAAAGTGAAGAACTCATTTCAAAAAAGGCATGGCCAAACCCAGAAAAAATCCCTATCCACTTATCACTAGATCAGGACCCATCAGCCCATCAAGTGGTATAGTTTACCCTTTCAGATTTATGGTATTTTGCCAAAAGAGCTCAACCACCTTTCTGAATGACACAGCCTATGTCCCTACTTCATCCATGTCAGAAAATGAATAATATCCTACAAAAGCACCAAATAATTTATGATTTAAGCCACAATGGAAAATACGTTTTCCCAAACACCAGGAATTGTTTTTACACCAAGTTTCCAAAGATAAGTGAATTTTATTTATGTTTTCACTCTTGAAGCTGGTGACAGAGAGCTCAATCTAGGAAATCCTTAGTTGTACTAAGTAGTTAGCTACACAGCAACTGAGAATTTGACCTGGCTTTGGTCAAATCTACTGACACTTTGGGGCCTTTTTGCCCTGAAAGGCTCGTTTGACAAGTTAGACAACCTCCACAAGGCAACATGTATTTGTCAGTGCTGGGAAGGCCTGACCATAGCTAAGAGACCTGGGTCTAATCCTACCTCTGCCACTAGACAGATGCATGTACTTCAAGAAGACGCAACCTTTCTGGGCTCTAGTTGCCTCACCTATGAAATAAAGTAGTTGGACTAGATCAGCGTTTCTCAACTCTGGACATATTTGAATCACTTGGGAAGATTTCTAAAAATGTGATGCCCAGGCCTTACCCTAGAATAATTAAATCACACTCTCCATGGGTGGGGCTATTTGTTTAAAGTTTCTCAGGTGATTCCAATGTTCAAGCCAGGGCTGAGACCCATGAGGCCAGATTATTCCTGAGTTCACACTGTACGCACATTTTGTCACTTTCGGTTTTACATCAACTCTGAACTTCCCGTCATCTCTGAAAAGACGAGACAACTCTCGAAGTGTTACATCCTTGTATCAACGCCCTTTGAGTGTAAGTGGAACCTGTGACTTGTTTCTGGCCAAGAGAATATGGCAAAGGTGATGAGATAATCACTGCCATGATTATGTCATGTTATACATAGCAGACTGGACTGAGAGACTCTCCTGCGGGCTTTGAAGAAGCAAACTGCCATGTTTTTGGAGAGTCTCTGCTATGGACTGAATGTTTGTGCCCTCTCCCAAAAATTCACATGTTGGAATCTAATCCTTAGTTTGATGATATTTGGAGATGGGACATTTGGGAGGTAATTAGGTCATGAGGATGTAGCCCTCATAAATGGGATTAGCACCCTTATAAGAAGAGGATAGAGAACTAGCTAGCTCTCTTTCCATCACGTGAGGATATAAGAAGTGGGCCCTCACTCGACTATCCTGGCATCCTGATCTCAGACTTCCAGCCTCCAGAACTGTAAGAAATAAATTTCTGTTGTTTATAAGCCACCCAGGCTACAGTGCCTTGTTATAGCAGCCCGAACTGAATAAGACAATCTCTGAGATAGCCACAGGGCAAGGAACTGCTATACCCTTGTAGGAGCTGAGGGTGGCCCTTGGCTGACAACCTGAAAGAAAGTGGGGACCTCAATCCTATAGCTGCAAAGAGCTGAATTCTGCCCAAAACCATGTGAGCTTGGAAGAGGATCCAGAATTCCAGAAATGAATGGCCTACGCCAAGACTGCAGCCTTGTGGGACACTGAGCAGAGAACCTACAATCTGTGACTGGTCTCCTGACCCACAGAAACTGTGAGGTTATAAATGTATATTGTTTTAAGTTGCTGAATTTGTAGTAATTTGTTGCACAGCAATAGAAAACTAATACATCTTCCAAAGCATGTGTTTGTGTTCAGCATGACACAATGCCTGGTGGTATCTCATAGAAAGGTATGAGGTATGCATTGGAGAAAACTGGGACTTGTGATGCTGAAAAATAAAATGTAGGATTAAGCTTTTCAAATAAATGAAATAAATACATAAATGAATGCATATTTGAAATTTAAGTTATAATTCCTCAAATAGGAGTGCTAAAAAATTTATCTATTTTTAATTCAGGAAAGGCCTATTATTGACATCTTTGCTATTATACAACTAAATGCCTTAAGGTTTATTCTTCCCGTGTCTTGGCCTCAAGTCTCCCATTTGTAAAATGAGGTGACTAGAGAAGTTCCCTTTCAATTGTCAAGTTCTATGATCCTATGCTCTTAGCGTAGTGACTACTTCAGCACAATGATTGAGAGTGTGCAGCTGGAAGTTAATCTGACTTAAGTTTCAGTTCTAGCTCTACTACTTACTAACTGTATATCTTTGGCCAAGTGATTTATCAATCTTGCTAAGCCTCAGTTTCCTCATCTATAAAATGGGACTAGTAAAACTCCTCAATCTTCTAAGCATTTGGGGATGGGCTTATTATCTGAGTCAATGGATATAACAGGTTTAATTAAACACAGCACTTAACATATAGTAGTGACTCAAAAATGGTAGTGATGGTGGTTGTTGCTTTGTTACAAGCTCTGTGCTTGATTGCATTAGGGACAATTTGTTTATTTTTAGCACCTATTACCATCCTTCCTAGGAGATCATTCAGACGACCTGAAATGTTTACTAGGCACATTTGAAAATGTGGAGTTGGAAGGAGAATGCAGTAGTGATACAATGGCTGCCAAGGAGGGCAGTGTCCTGCTCCAAAACCAGCAGGTAGAGGCAATCTCCCCTACCCCTCCCTCTGTTGTTATTGCTCTTTGCTTCAAGAGGAAGAGGGCCAACGCCAAGAGGATGGACATGACAGAGATTAACAATGCATTCCTAGTAGTTTATCTGGGTTAAAGAACAAAAACATGAATTTTTTTTCCCATTCTTTAACTTGTCCCTAATATATTCTTTTCCTTTTCACTATTAAAGTTAGTCTTTTTCAGGCACTGCTCTCAACTACTTTCAGAGACCAGATGTGGTTCTTTTGAAGTCTGAGGATGAGAGGCTGCTTGACAGCCTTAAAAAGTCTTTAGAAATTATCTTGTTTGAGCTGCAGTGTCCAGGAAGACTATGGCCAAAAAGCATTCTCTTTGTTCAAGCAGAGTTATTAGAAAAAATAAGTTCCGATGTTTGCTTTTGAGAGTCTTGCACTAAATGTGGAGAAGAGAACTATAAAGCTGGGACCCGAGAGAGTCTTTCTATTTGGCTGACGAGAGCTTTCAAGAAAGTTGCCTAACAATCCTCAGGACTCACATTTATTTGGCAACAAGTGGACTGCTTTTCAAAATAGAGAGAGAGGTAACTAAAATAAGAGATAACTTCCCTTCTACGAAAAAAAAAAATTAATGGAGAAACAAAAGAACTTTTTGGAGGATGAGTAAAGGAAATACTAAATTATATTGAAAGATGAAAGTAAGAACTTAAATTCACTACCAGAAATTTGTATGAGCTAAAAACAAAGCAGTTTAGATAAATTCATGAATTTGAGAAGCGTAAGGAGTCATCAACTTCAAATCAGAGGTCTTAGAGATGTTCAGCGAGTCTGAAATACATGTCACAAACATCAAGCACATAGTCCCAAAAAAAGGTCCCTTGGTGATACCATCAGAAAAGTAATTCATCACAGATTGGTCCCTGTGTTGCATTCTTATTTTCTTGGACACACAAAGGAATAAGAGAGAAGAATGACAGGCTTTTTTTCAAAATGCTTTTATCTAAAGCAGAACTACTTTCAATACCTTGTTGCTTATTTGAGGGGCAATCTGAATGAAATTTTCCTTTGTTCAGTTGCTATAATCACTACAAGCTTTATGATTAAAATCAGAAGCAAATGTCTCACGAGAGCCATGTTCAGATGTACAATTGGTCCTTGCTCATACAAAATAGAACATGACTGCTGGCCTCCAGAGATCATCTCTGGTTCACTCTGCAGATGCAAGGCTGAAAATAGAGCTGTCTGGAAGGCTAAGGAGAGAGAGATTAAAAGGAGGAAAGAAAAAAGAAAACAATGTGAAAATTGAGCTCAAGATGGTCTCTTGTCAAATCCCACTATGAGGAAATCTTGGGAGGAAAAATGAGTTTTAGGACCTACCACACACACTACGAATCCTTTTGGAGCAGTCTCTCCACATCGAACCAAAGGCATGGATCCAAAGGGCTGAATCAAGTGACTCCAGGTGCAGCAGGTTTTGAAAAGGATGTTCTAAGTCTTCTGAATGCTCTCATAGCAATTCTGGAACTACATCAACACCTTTTTTAGCATGTTTCCATCAAGTCTGATACTTCTCCAAGCAGTTAGAAAATCATTTATTAAACCCTGATCATGAATTGCATCAAAACTGAATTTAAAAGAATAACATTAAGCATTGTCTTTCTTTCTTAAACTGCAGAGGACTTGAGAATAGGAACTGTGGCTTTATTTGCATTGGACTCTCACCATCAAGCCAAATATGTGTTCAACAAATACATTTGAACATTTATTTTCCTCTTTCAACCAGGTCAAATAAGAGTTGTCCATAAATTTCTCCCATAACTCACAAAACTGGTAGCCAATTAGATGTTCTGGATATATGATGATATAGACGGATTTAAAAATTTTGTAAATATTTTATGAATAGTCAAGTTGCAGAGCAAGAAACAAAATGACCAATATACATATGAAAATTATTTAGCCTCATTTATAATCAAAGAAATGGAAATGAAGACATTGGGATAGCATCCATCTTATAAAATCGGTAAAAATAAAAATACCAGTGATGATCATAGACAATGGTCATATTCATACACTGCTAATGGGAGTGCAAAGTGGTGCAATCTTTCTAGGGGGAGAAGGGGATTTGGAAATATTTATCAAATGCTTTAAAAATTCATATATTTTTTTCATCCAAAATTCCACTTCTATGAAAGTATCCTAAGAAAATAATTAAGGATGCGTGCAAGCATTCAGCTTCAAGAATATTCAGCACTGTATTTTTTATAATAGCAAGAAAGCAGAACCCAAATTTTTAAAATTGGATCAGTTAAGTGAAATATTGTGCATCCATATAAGAGAATGCCATTTTGACATTGGAAATTACATTAAAGATTTTTTTATTGACATAAAGAGATAGTTGTGCATATATTTATTTATTTATTTATTGTGTGTGTGTGTGTGTGTGTGTGTGTGTGTGTGTGTGTGTGAGAGAGAGAGAGAGAGAGGAAGAATAGCCCTGAACTAACATCTGTTGCCAATCCTCCTCTTTTTGCTGAGGAAGATTGGCCCTGAGCTAACATCTGTGCCCATCTTCCTCTACTTTATATGTGGGATGCCTACCGCAGCATGGCTTGATAAACGGTGGGTAGTTCTGCACCCGAGATGCGAACCTGTGAACCCCAGGCCGCCAAAGAGGAACACGCAAACTTAACCACTACGCCACTGGGCTGGCCCCGTTGTGATATTTTTGGTTAAAAAAAAAGAGTTACAATAATTATGACTTTATTTTGGTAAAAGCAAAATGTAACAGGTGAAAATGTGGATAGGGTTTTGATGGTTAAGTATTAATTAGGCCTGCGAATTCAGGAACACCTGGCTTTTGCCCTGCCAAGTTTCCCTATTTCTTTCAGCTTTTCCAAAGGAGAGAAATGCAAGGAACAAATCCAAACAGTAAACAGAGTACCAGTTTATTAGCTGGGTCAATGCCTGAGATGTCCCTAAGACTTCTCAGTTAAAGGTGAACTGGGGGCCTATGTGGGACCTCTGTCTCCCCACCACAGCCAAAAGCAGAGATTCTACTTAGGCATTCCTGCAGAGAGAGAGAAAGAGAGAGTCTGGCCTGACTTAGCTTATTGATCTCAAGGCAAGGAATGAGGAGAGCCAATGAAAGTAAACTACTCAGGCGCCATCTTTTAATTACAGTGACCAGCTCTACTGGTGAACACGGCCCCATGATTGCCATAGAATTGCATTAATAAAATTAGCAGCTTTCCTTCCCTTGGGGTAGGGGAGTGGGGAGGGAGGTATGCATACAGGTGGGATGAAAGGCAGACCCAGAGCCACAAGGTCCTATCCATACTGCATTGTTTCAGTAATCTGCTATATAACAAACCACTCCAAAACTCAGTGGCTAAAAACAACACTGACTATTTCTCATGATTTTGTGGGTTGACTGGGCTCGGACGTGCTGCTCTGCCCCACATCTTATAGCTGAGCTTACTCATGCAGCTGCGTTCAGCTGGGACCTCTGCTGGTGCTAGGACCTCCACAATGACTTCCCATCCTCCAGGGTCTCATTCACCATTCGGTAGTGTTACCTGAACCTCTTTATGCACAGTGACTGGCTTTAAAGCAAGAGTGTTCTAAGAAAATAAGCCCTGTTCTAAAAAGGTACCTGGGATTTGTTTCAATCAGGTATGGTGAGATATTCAGACACAGAAATGATTGTCATGAAGGAAGAAGTTTATACTCAAGATCCCTAGAAACAAGGGCAGGGGAATACTGGCCTGGTGTGTGCGAGGTGGATGAAGGAGATATTGGGAGCTGTGGGCTGTGGATTGGTTGGATTGTACATTAAAGCTGCGCTCACAGCGAAGTCATTTACTATCTCTAGGGATTAGAGAGCCTGGGGGGTGGGGGAGTGGGAAGGGCAGTGTCTCCAGGATCAAGGCCCCAAATGTCAGAGAATCAAGAATACAGAGAATAAGAAAATACAGTCCATACAAGCCCCAATGTGCAAGCTCTTGCCAAGCTTCTGCTAGCATGATGTTTGCTAGGATCCCATTGACAAAAGTAGATCACACCATCAAGGCAAGAACGACATAGGAGGGGCCTAAACAAGGGCATGAACATGGGAGAGATTGTCAATTGAGGGCCATCAATGTAACAATTACCACATAAATATTTCTGAATAAAAGGATATTTGCCAAGGTCAACAGTGGTCACCCTTGAAATCTAGAGTTATTTATTTTGTTCTTTTATCCTATTTTGACCTTTTTACCAAATGGATTTTCTTATTTTCAGCAATGAATAGGCATTATTTTTGTAATAAGAACACAGCCAAAATTAATTAACAAAATAAATACTACTGTCTTAGATCAGGCTCCCTGGAAGCAGAACCTAGGATGGGGATTCTTGAGCAAGTGATTTAGTGGTCCCATGAGAAAACCATAAGGGAGTGAGGAAAGCAAGATAGGGCAGGTAAAGGAGCTGAGGGAAAATGTGATCTCAGCTGAGGCCCAGTCTCAGCCTGAGCCCACGCGGAGCTCTGCAGGATGAACAGTGCCGTGGAGCTCACCTTGAGGCAATGGGGTCAGGCTTTTGTACCCTGTTTCAGTTAGTCATCAGCTGTGGCTACCCCTGGGGAAAAGGGCCTAAGCTCTCGGGCATCTCCTGGAAATACAGGTTCCGTAGTAGAGAGCAAGTCTCTGGAGAAGGATGCAGCTTTCAGCCCTTATCAGACAAACTCAAGGCAGCTGGGGGATAAATGGGACCAACAGCGTCTACTACAGCTACTCTAGCTTCTTCCAAAGGGCAAGCTCTGTAATACCTCACATGAGTGCCTCAGGTCCCTACCATATACCCCAAACATACCCGCTAAACAGAAAATAGACATCAAGTAAAATGGATGAGTGAATATTAATATGTGGAACACAGAATTTCTCTTTTATGTATGTACAATGGATCCTTAAATATGACCTCAGGGAATGGGAATCTAGGAAGTGTACCAGGATATTATAGATAAAACATCACTCTTTTCTCTTTGAATAGCTCTATAACTGTGATGATAAGGCAGATTTTGCTAAACTTTCAAAAAAAATCCTCCTCTGGGCTATAAGCATGCCTGAGAAATTTCAAGGGGGATGGATTATTTTTTCTAAAGGTTACAGGCCTAAATTATAAACTCAAGTCAATAAGTTAGATGTCTAAAAATTCTAAAAATAGGGGCAGATAATAAGAGTGCTTTCCCAACCAAAACCACAACCTTCCCTCTGCTGTACTCAGAGAAGGCAGCAGAAACTAATCTTTCTCCCAAAGTGGAAAAATTGGTAATAGAAACCAGAAGCCTTGGATTTTGTGCACTGACAATGTATTTCCATCAATCTCATTTATTTTTGTCTGAAGTCTTATTTTCAGGCCATTACAGTCAAATACCAAATCAGGCCATATCCACCAAGATGCTCTGGGGGAGGAAATGCCTTTTATTAGCAGACATGCTTATTTTCTGGTTTTTACCATCAATGATGACAACTCTCCATTGAAGGAGGGAGAGATGATGGCTCATGGGATCTTAAGTAAGCAATTTGACAGAATTTCTTGGAAACATGGAGAAGTCTGGAGTTCTCTGTTAGGTGAGCTATGGACAAGACAGAGAAGGACCTTGTCAAAAGTGCGTCAGTTTCACAAATGGAGAGATGGACAATAGAAAATGTGACGAGGGTTCCAGTGAGGGTCCAAGTGAGATGGGGTGGGAGGCCAAAGTTCTGTCCACCTGGCTTCTTCTAAACCCCACTACCTTCAACAGCTAACCTATGTGACTGGCCAGAAAGAAAATAATTGGGGCCAGAAAGAAAAAAAAGCACACAGCTATATAGCTAGCTAGAGAGACAGCTAAAACTGTAATCCAGAAGTGCAATGATCTTCCTAAATCATTGCTGAACCATAGATTAAATATAATTTTATTATTTTCAATATAAGTGATAAGTTTTACACATTTTTAGAAATTTTTTTGTATAAATAAATCCACAGGACAAAAAAAATAAATATTTTAATAGATTATGTTTCTTCTTTGGGATTTGGACAATTCAACTCGCCTCATTTTCCTCATATAAGATTTGCATGGAGGCACACATCTAACAAACTAGTTTTCTCTTTCTAAGCTTTCAATTCCACTTCTTTCTCAATCTCTCTCCATCTCTCATTGTTTTTCTTTCTCCCTCTTTCCCTCCTTTCCTCTATCCCCCTCACTTCTCTTTTTCTCATACTTCAATAAAAAGTCTGACAGATCAGTCCCTTCCCCTTCTCACAGGGACTCAGCACAGGCCATCTGGTCCTGTGGTTGCCAGGGAAGGCTGGTGACATCTCTAACCTCTCTGGGAGACTCCACAGGGTAACAGCAGTCCTTTGAAGATGCCAGCGGCTCCTCCCATTCCTGGGAAGTGGAAGGAGATGGCACCACACGCTGACACTTCCTCCCCCTGAGAAGCTGGCTTTGGAAGATGAGTGAGATCACCAGGGGTCCTCTGATGTTGGTCTGCAAGCTGACTCCACCAGGCAGGGGGCGAGGAAGGAAAAGTATTCATAGCCCTCGGGGCTCCGCCTCTGGGTGTTGCCCGTCTTCCAGCTGGCAGGATACAGGAGCTGCCAATGGACAAGAAGAAGAACATATTCTAGATTCCACTCCGAAACCAGATGTTTCAATCTAGTTCTAGTTACTTCCCTTAGAATATATTAAGCGAAATCTCATGAAATTGCCAATATTCAACTGCTTTGACCTACGACAAAGGTGAAACCTAATCTATGATTCAACCTAATCTATCCTGTCTGACGTCTCTGAATGACAAAGAAGTAAGCGCAGAAAAATAGAATATTTGGAGGGCCTTCATTCACTATTTTGACTACATCACTCTCATGCTCAAAAATATTCAGTGGATCTCTATTAATTCCACAATAAAGTTCATATTCATCAGAGAGGAAAGAAAAGCCCTCTACGAGGGCCTCAGCTTACCTTTCAGGAGCATTCATTCCCACTTCCCAGCACCCACCCACCCTGTTCTCTCAACCTCTCCAAACTTTTCTCTCCCTTCACCTCTTGAAGTTCAGTGTAGGTCATAGGAGTTTGCAAAAAGTTCCCCACTTTCCTCCAATTCATTTACACATTCAATTTAACTCATTAGCCTTCCTAAAAGCAAAGGATAACAGAAATAAGAAGTATAATTGAAGTATGATGAAGTTGACAATCTTTGCTAGACCTTGAATATTTATTTAAAACTGACCTCACAAATTCAAAAGACAATTTTTAGTTTCTGTTCAAACAGTAATACATTGCTTGATCTTCAACCAATAAAAGGAGATATATGTAGGAATAGGCCTTAGTCCAGGGGATTCTTCTATGGGGTTGAGGAAACTGACGATTGTGCATTTGCCAGGGCAATACCACCCAGAATCCCTGGGAGGAAAAGACCAATGTTTTCCCAGTACCTTAGGTGGGGCACTCATGTTGAGTCTTCCTCCAAGAGTCCCTCAGGTGATTGGTTTCACAGAAAATTGGCCTTTCTGGCACCATGTCCTTCCATGATAGTGATGGACTATCTGAATCACGAGCAAGTTAAACTTAAAGCAACTGACCCTCTTGCTAATACTCACACTATAAGGTTATTGGGGCTGGTTAGGAATTGCAAACATGTCTGCTACAGTGGCCCAGTCTCCTCAATTGGATCTCGTCCCTGAGATTCCATAGACAATATTTCCTACTTCATATTCTGGCCCCAACAATGGGCATGTGGCTTATTTTCTGGGACATTAAAATAAGTAGAACAATTTTACAGGATATATTCCCTTTTATCAGAATTTTTACCCTTTCTTCTTTATACCCCTCTTATCTCTTTTTTCTGGTAAACACTTTTTCCCTTGAATTCTTCTAACTTTTACAGAGGTTGAATCAGGAGTTGATAAAAGCGCGTTTTAGTTTGGGTTCCCCCACAGACATGGTTAATGCCCCCCAAGACATAAACTCAAGTGCAAGTAGTTTACCTGGGAGGTGATCCCAACAAACACCTGTCCAGGAGTGGGGAAGTGAGATGGATAAGAGAAAGAGCCAGTAAAGGGCTCCATATCAATCAAGTTACTCCTGTGAGCAACCAGAGCTTACATCACTGAGGAACTCTGGGAGCCAGTGCAGGACACATGCTTCAGAGTTATCCTACCTGAGGGGTTCAAGGGAAAAGGGATTTATATACCAAGTCCCCTCAGTCATTGCAGGGAGAGCCAATGAGAAGTGAGGGAGTGGTGAATTCCACAGAATTTTTTGCCACCTGGCAGGTGTGCAAGGTGAGCTTTATGGCCAGAGACAGACTTTAGGTGAAAAAAGAGCAGGTAGTTGGAAGAGAAGGGGATGTGGGGCCAGGGGAAGGGGGTGGGGGTACTGACAGTGTCAGCTACAAAGCTAAAACTCAATTTAAAAAGATAACCAAAAAAATGGTTAAAGATAGCAGGAAAGTGGGAAAGACGCTAATCAAAAAAAAAAAAAAAAAGCTGTTATAGAATCTTAGAAGGATAGCTAATCCATTCCTAACTTCCAGCAAAGATCATTCATAAATTATACTGAAATGTCACTTGTGGAAAAGGAGGCACTATCCTCCAAGTTTCCTAGTTGAAGACTTGAGGCTCCATCCCACCCTTTCCACAGCTTTAGTTCTCATCATTTTCCAGCTCACATCTCTTTTCTTCAGTTAGACCCATCTCCTTGCTGCCGAGTGTTCTCATGCCAGGCTCACTGTAACTGCTATGTCTTTGCTCATGCTGCCCAGCCTGTCTGGAGTCCCTCCACATCACGAAAAGCTCTCCACCTTTAAGACCTAACTTGAATCCTCCTTTGCCCAACAGGAGGTCCTACCAACAGTCCAGACCTCCTGATTGCTCCCTCCTCTGCCCTCTTGCTAAAGCTTGTGGTGAGCAGAATAATGGCCCCAAAGAAGTCCATCTCCTGATTTCTGAAATCTGAATATGTTACCTTACTTCGCAAACAGGACTTTGCAGATGTGATTAAGTTAAGGATTTGAGATGGAAAATTATTTTGGATTATCCAAGTGGGCCCAATGTAATCAAAAGGGGCCTTAAAAGATGGAAGAAGAATCAGAGTCAAAGAGAGAATCTGAGAATGTGACCCTATTTGGGAACAAGGTCATGGGCCCTAAATTCACTGATGTCCTTATAAGAAGAGGAGAGACACAGGGAGAAGCCATTTGACGATAGAGGCAGAGATTAGAGTGGTGCATCTAAAAACCAAGGAATGCCTGGGATTGTCAGCAACACCAGGAGCTGAGAGAAAGGTATGGAACAGATTGTCCCCTAGAGCCTTCACAGAAAGCGTGGTACTGCCAACACCTTGATTTTGGACATCTAGTCTCCAGAATTGTGAGAGAATAAATTACTGTTTTAAGCCACTCAGTTTGTAGAATTTTGCTAACAGCAGCCGTAGGAAACTAATACACTACCTTATAGAGTTGTTGTGAAGATTAAATTTAATAGTACCTGTAAAGTCCTTAGACCATATCCTGGCATATTGGAAGTGTTAAATAAAGGTTAGTTATCCTTATTGCTTCCTAAGTATTAGCCTTATCATCACTAATTTTACAAATACTAATAGAGTGACTACTGGCGCTTTTTTTTTAAGCACCTCATGTGTAAAGTTCGTTTCTTACACATACTCATTGATAAAAAAATCTTTTAAAATTTTTCAGTTTTAATTTCTTATATGATAGAGAGAGTTGTATCTCACAAAAACAAAAGCTCTTAAGAATCCTCAATAATTTTAAAAGTATAAAGGGGTCTTGAGAACAAATTCTTGAGAAATTTTGGAATAGAGGCTTTAAAATTGGAGGTCTTATTTATTTTTAATCGTTCAGACAGTTGGGCTTCACTCAATATATAGTTTTTATTCAAAATCGATGGTGTCAACCCTCTGTGGGGTTCGACTTAGACAGCGAGATTCCAGAAAATTATTTTCTGCTTCTTTAATACTGGCTCGGGTAAGAGTATATACATTTAAGCGTGTGTCTGTGCATTTGTGTTTATATTTGTGTACAACAATTCCACCACTTAATAAATATATCCCAGTTGAGACTTGAGGAATGAGCAAGAGTAAAAATAAAAGAAGAGTCCAACTGGAATATACATTGGAGACAAGTTCAGTTCCAGGGGAAGGAAGGCAAGTGATGAAGAGAAACGATGTTGACTAGCAAGGGGCCATGATCCTCACATACAAGCAAATCACAAAGATTCACTTTGAGATTCTGACTTCTTTTCCTCTTTTTTTGTCATTTTGGGAGGCCATCAAAATTACTTTTAACTTTTTGCACAATCCCGGAATCCAGTCAAAACTATCCAGGCAAACACGTCACGGCTTGGACCATGGCAGGGTTTTCTTTCCCGCTAAAGATGCTCAGATAAGAATCCAGAAAAGCCAGATGCGATATCTAAATCCAATATTCCTCAGCAAGAAGGCAAGCTCCATAGTTTTAAAAGGGCCTCCATGGTCCCTGTGCTAAAGTGCTCATCTCTCACACCCACATTGAGTCTTTAGGAACCCAAAAAGGGAGCCCACTTGGACGTGGCCAGCCGGCTGAGGAGGCAGCTTCTGAATGTTGACCCAATTCTGAACATTGTATTTCAGCAGATTTATTCCCCGATAGCCTGAGAATCCCTGGGGAAACAGGGATAAGACCCAAGCATACTTTGTTTTGAGAAGAGAGTCATTTCGTGCAGATTCCTAATCCTTTCTTCAGGGAAGAATAAAATTTATATTTGTTTAGTTGTCTATGTTCTTGCCAGAGAAGAGACACGCACGTTCCATGGAAGGCACTGATCCCCTGGCTAATTCCTTGCAGATGTGTTCTCAAATGGGCCTGAAATATGGGCCCTGCCGGCCCCTGAGGATTGCTGCAGTGAGCTGAGAACTGTACTCAGGGAGCTAGACACTAGAAGGGAGGCCTGAGCTGGGGAAGCCATCTTCGTGCATAACCACAAAACTAACATTTCCTGGGCAATAGTTCTGCTTTGGGCTTTCTAACCCTGACATTATCAATCTTTTGGCAAGAGATGCTCTGCCCCAAACTTAATGGTTTTGATAATGATGCTAATAATAATAACAATAATAGTGACAATAATGATGATGACATAATTGGCTTATTGAACCATGAGGCAGGGTATTTTGTATTTTTTTTTCCAATCACTTTCCTGTCCTGTCACAACACTCTAGGAAGATTCCATAATTTTATGACCACTTTCAGTTATGATAGGCTTAGGTCTAGGACAGTTCAGTGTCTTCAAGTTAATTAGGTATGTAATCTCTTTTCCTCTTTATGAAATATTCTCTTGATGCTCCCCTGTCTGTTTGGGAGAAAGGGATTCCCTCTCCTATTCCACAAAGAAAAACCACAGAACATCCCACTAGGTTAAAGGTCTCCTTAAAATTTAAAGGTTCCTTTGGCCCTACCCTAGTCTTTTGATTTAATATTTATGATGATTTATTCACTGCTGGATCCCAGGCACCTAACACAATACCTGTCACAGAAAAGGTGCTCAATAGATATTTGTTGAATCTGTGATTGATTGAATTCCTGGACCAAGGAAGGGATGTAACTGGGGAATGTGAGAAGTTAGCAGAACCAGACTGGCTGCCCACACTTAATAAAACCTAGAGGGAGTGTCAAGCCACCAATTCTTTTTTCAGCTTCGTTTAGATTATGAGGCTAGTGCTCTCCATCCCCTCATATTATTTCACACTTCTTTTTCCTCAGTTTTGGGTTCTACTTTCTGATCCTGGGGCATCAGGAAAGTCAGGCTGAACATTCTGTTTCAATAATGCACTAAAAACAACGACTCTTACTATTTTCTAAGCACATACTATGCCCCCAGCATCGGGCATGTACTACCTTAATTTCTTACCACCACCCTGTAAGACAGGATTATAGCCTCCATTTTCATACGAAGCAACTGAGTAATAGAGAGTTTAGGGAATGTGTTCAAGATCATAGCTAGGAAGCAATAGAGTTGAGAAATTCACAAATGTCACATCTCAACCTTTGGTGTGTCATTAGTTCTTAAAATGATTATATGTGGAAATGAAAAAGACCATGTAAATTAATGAACAACTTGAAATACATATTTTAATCCATGCTTTTTATTTTATCTTATCCCTCTCTGCACAGCCTCACTAACCACCTTGTTTGTCTTAAGAAAAATAACACCACATAAATTAATATATATAAATAAACTTTGAAACACAATGGCTCATTCTTTCTCTCTTTCTTTCTATCTTTCTTTCCCTCTCTTTTAGTTGAGAAGAATGAGTTTAAACATAATCATTGTTCATGAAACATGATCATCATTGATCCTTCCATAGCCTTCTTTTCAGTATTACATTATTTTCTAAATAATATAACACCTACTAATCTGCTATCTAATAATTCGAGAACCAAAACAGCACCTATGATTAGTACCTATCTATATGTTTGTACTCTTTCTATATCGCAACACCCTATCCCATTTCAGCCCTCAAAATGGTACCTCCATCCTAAACCTTGTGATTATCATTCCCTTGCTTTTTTGTTTCTTGTTTTTGGCTGCATTGTCCAACAATGCAAGGAGATAGAATAAATCTTTCTACTTACTTGGATGGTCTCTTAAATAACGACTTCCAGCCTTTTCTTTTCTGAAATCATACTGTTAAGATTTAAAAATCACCAAAGGTTAAAATACCCAACTAGTCTTCCATAAATTTAAAAAAAAAAAAAAAAAGCACAATGACCTAGGCTTGGAATCTTAACGTTATCTCTGACTTCAACCTCTCACTCACCGCCAAGCTCTATTTTGACTCTTTATTAGTATTCGTTTAGACTTGGAGCACCTAACTTGGATCTATTATCCAAATTCTACCAGGCTTCACATTATTTTCTTGAGGGACATTCATAAATGACCAATTCCCTAGGTAAGCCTCAGACTGCAAAGACACGGACTTTGGGGAGAATAACATGCAGCTATTTGGTTTCCAGAAGCCTGAACCTTCTGCAGGAACACATCATGGACTCCCTGTATGGGACCAGAAGAACAATCTGACCTCCAGTACTCTTGGGGCAGTTGGTGTAACCATGGAAACCACACTTGGTGATCAAGCCCTTCAAGATGACGTATATTAAAAGGCAACTACTTAAGGAACCAGTTTGGTTCTCCCTGTGGTGTCAAAGCAATGGACAGTTTGATGGACTGAGAAATTGTTTGAAAATCTGTTCAAATAATAATGAGTACCCTACAATATTAATCCTTTTCAGAATCCTGGGTAATGTGTTCAGTGTTATAATGACAACTATATTTGAAATGAGCAAACTTGAATGATTAAGACTTAAATAAAATTTAATCAAATTCTTTCTAGGCGGTGGAGTGTTGGGCTAGACAGTGCACTCCTGAAGGCTAACACTTATTTTCAGGCGTACGTGGGCTGTCTTAGGTCAGTTTCCATAAGCAGAGTCCGAGAGGGGGGTTCGGCTGCAGAAGATTAATTGAGGGAGTATTAAGGGAAAAACTATAAGAGAGTGAAGGAAGCAGAATATGGAATGCGGGCAGATTTGAGCAAGGTCTCAGGCAAAGTCAAGCTTTGGCCTGACTACCCTCACCTCCAGGCAGGGAGGGCTCTAGACAAGAGCATACACTGCATCTCTGAGACATAACCTCCTGCCAATCAAGCTAATTAACATATGCATCACCTCTCATAGTTACTGTTGTGTGTGTGTGTATGTGTGTGTGCACATAGGTGCAGTGAGAACACTTAGGATCAGCTCTCTTAGCAAATTTCAAGTATACAATACAGTTATTATTAACCATAGTCACTATGCTATACATTATATCTCCAGAACTTATTGATCCCACATAACTGAAACTTTGTACCCTTTGACCAACATCTCCCCATTTCCCCCACCTCCTAGCCCCTGGCAACCACCATTCTACTCTCTGCTTTTATGAGTTCAACTTTTTTAGATTCTACATATAAGTGAGATCATGCAGTATTTGTCTTTCTGTGCCTAGCTTATTTCACTTAGCATAGTGTCCTCGAGTGTCATCCACATTGTCACAAATGGCAGGATTTCCTTTTCTTCAAAGCTGAATAGTATTCCATTGTACATATATATACTACATGTTATTTATCCATTCATCAGTCGATGGACACTTAAGTTGTTTCCATATCTTGGCTGTTGTGAGTAATGCTGCAATGAACATGAGAGCGCGTGGAGAAGAAAATCCTTGTGAACTGCTGGTGCGAATGCAAGTTGGTATAGCCATCATGGAAAACAGTATGAAAGTTCCTTAAAAAATTAAAAATAGGACAAGCCTCTTTTAAAAGTGCACAGCCTTTGATCCAGCATTTCTATTTCTTGGAAGCAGTTAAGGATATGGGCAAAGATCTAGCCACAGGGTTTGCACAGTAGCATTGTTTATAATGGCAAAACTTGAAAAAAATATAAAAGCCCAATGAAAGGGGATTTATTAATTAAATCATAGTCCATTCATACAAAGAAACACTAGGTAGCTATTAAATGTTGTAGAGTAATATGTATTGACATGAAGGAATAATATTTTAAGTTAATTTTTAAAGCAAGTTACAAAAAAGTATGTGTAATGTTATATCATTTTTCTAAAAGAGATAATATGTAACAAATAATATGTTGGCATACCACACATATTACATCCATATAAGGTATAATATTAGATCATCTGTCAGAAACCTGGGTGGACCAACAGCTCAGTAAATAAACAGTAAATAACAGTAAATAAACAGTAAATAAACAAGACAAGTTGGACAGTAGCTACAGAGCCTGGAAGGAAATATAGCAAAATGGTAACAGTGATATTTTCTGAAATGCTGGAATTACATGTGATAGTAATCTTTACCTTTTTTGCTTATCTGTATTTTCCAGAATGAACTTGTTTTAGTCATATAAAAAGAAAATATAGTTACCAAAAATTTCTATTTCTAAACAGATGTGTCTATCAAATATCAAGGTAATCCTAAAAGATGTGCCCTGTGAGAGCCATCACTCAGAGCAGCTCCCTTTGAGTGACCCTCTCTAGTAGCTGGCGTTGCCCTAGACTCTCACTGCCTGTTTTGAGGCTTCTATGCCTTTGGTCCCTTCCAAGTCACTGCTTCTAGATCTTAGAGCCTTGGTAAGCATGTAACTTCTCTACTCTTCTCTTAATTTACATGTGCAAAAATTGTTCTCTCCAAGTAGGCCCCCTGGGGCCATTTTTTTAATTTGCTACCTGTCTTCAGATTCTAGGCTACTTGGCACAAAAGCACAACATCAGAACTTGTCAAAGTGGCAGTAGGCAAGGCTGGAGGACCATGTTGTAAATTTTCCTTCCCCAGGTACCTCTTTCAGTGCTTCTCTCCTTTAAACTCTGCATATTTACGTTTCCAAATGGTACCATGTTGCAGGAAATGCCATATCATGATGTGATTGGCAGTAGCCCTCATGAGGAAGTTATTCAACTAATAATAGACTTGCAGCAGATATAAAAGAGAAAAAGAGGAGGTTTTTGTTTTTTTCAAGTACATATGCTATCATGATATCATCCTGGGTTTTTTCTTTTCCTTTGAACTACTAATGGGGAGAATAATGGCATTCAAAGCATTGAAACATAGATTTATCCTGGCATTCATGAAATAAAACCCATTTGGTCATGATGTAGCACTAAATTCTATTTGCAGTTATTTTATTAGGATTTTTGAATCAATATTTGTAAGTGAGATTGATCACTTCTTTTCCTGCTATCCTATTTAGGACACTTTTCTTCTTTTTTCTGTTTAATCAGTGATTCTTAATTTATAGAAAGAAATGGAAAGCTTGTTGTTTTAGGTCATAGAAGCAAGGACTAAAATAGGGATTCTGTGCAACCTACTGAGAGATTTCTCCCAGGAGAAACCTGTGAGGCAGGAATAGAAGCAGGATAGGGCAGGGGAAGAAGTTATGCCAAGATCTGGTTTGAATTGCACCCTAGCATCTATCTAACCCCACAGGGAACTCTGCCATGTAAATGGTGCCACAGAGCTGTCCCATCTTGAGGTAATGGGGCTGGGGTTTTGTCCCCTCTCTGTAGTCAGTCATTTGCTGTTGGATCCTCCAGGGAAGTGAGCAGAACCTCTCAGGTATTTCTGGGTAAGGTGACTCCAGATGCCAAGGGCAGTTCTCCTGAGAAGGGCACAAGTGTGAGCCACTAGCAGCAACACTCACAGCAGCTCAGGGGTGGGTACCCTGGACCATAAAAGGAGATCTAGGCAGGGCACTAACACTATCTACCATGCTTCCTTATTTCTTTGTGCTCTGGAACAGTTAAAATATATCAGAATAGTCTGTCACTTAAAGGACTGAAGAGTTTACTAATGGAAAAATTTTGAGATGGGTATTTATTGAGTGGGAAGCTCTTTGACAACATTCCCAGTTGCGTTCTTGATAACTGGTCTACTTAGATTTTCTGTTTCGTCCAAAGTCAGCTTTGAACATTTGTATTTTCTTTAGATAGCCATTTACTTCATCCGTGTTTTATAAATTTTTATCATAAAGTAATGCAATGTTAATTATCTTAATTCTTTTGATTGTTCCTTTCACTGGGCCGATCCTCAAGTTGCAGTGGCTGCTGTGTGGTCTCTTTCTTTCTGGTAATTTCTGTCTACTGAATTAAGAGAATGACCTTTTGATTCCGGAAGAAGTGTCTACCTGATTCCACTTCTAGAATCCATTTCCAAGGCCTATTTTGTTTTCTTCACCAAAGATACCAATTCTACTATATTCAAACTGGGGTAAAGTGAGCAGAGACAAAATGCTCTCTTCCTAAGGCTCAGTTAGCAGTGAGGCTTGCACGTCAATGTGTAACAAAGTGGACTGAATCCACTGTTCCAGTGTTCACTTATAATCCTCTCTTTCCCAAGGCCTCAATTAGGCTGAGGCTGGACTCAATTATCAGCCTCCTTGCTATGCTCAGAAGCCTCCTAAGGCTTTATTAATGGAGGTGATGGCTTTATACTATGTTGACTTATCTAAGCTGGAATGACATTTCCCAAAATTCTCTTTCGTATGTGGTTCTAGGTAGGGCTTGACCAGAGAGAAATTTGCTTGAGATTTGAAAAGTGGAAGTGGGGAGCCAGGTATTAGTGTAGCTCACACACATTGTCACTGGTCTCCTGGCTCACCTGGTTGGTGAAAAGCAGCAGCTGGGGACTTGCAGCTCATTCAATTCCTATTACATATTCCCCTTCAGTTTCTCTCCAGTCCCGGACCAGGTATGTTTTCAGCTCCATGGGGAAGGATATCAGCATCTTGTGAAAGTCACTCTCATCCTTGGGATTATATGAAGTGAGCTCATCTTTGCAGGTTTGTTTGCTCTTCGTCTCTGCCACTTCATTCCATCTTCCCTTCTCAACCGTCTGCCCAGGACCCGACACAAAGTCACCACCTTACATGGAGAACTTAATAAGCTTCCAAGACTGTGTAAGGTCTAATCCCTTACAATGTATAGTGGATCTTTTTTTCTGATTGATCCCTAACTGATACAAATCATCAAGCTCGTTAGGCCTGGCTCCTTCTTACCATAAGATAAATTTTGTCTGGAAGCTTCCTTAGAGCCCCTGAAAATATACTTCTTCTGAGCTATAAATTTATCAGATGTTGAACCCTACAGTGGACCCAGTCTAAGCCTAAGCCGAGATCTCCTTGCTATGTATATTGTTTCAACTAAAATTCACACCACTGTGATGCAGGTATTATTTTTCAACTGTAGATATAAAACCCAAATCTCAGAGGTTATGTGTTTGGCTTAAAGTGACACAGTTGATAGGTAACAGAGCAGAGATTTGTATCCAGGTCTATCTGAACTAGGCCGATGCTATATCTGCCATGTTATGTCCAAAATCAGTTGGGACAGAACTAAACCAAGGCAATCAAAGATACAGTCCAGAAATCCACTGGCCATAGAGATTCTCCCTCCTTGGCTCACTTCCTTGAAGTTCCAGACTCTTCTATCCTGCCTTTCCTCCCAACCCCTCACATCTCCCCTTCAGTGGTGTCAGCCTTAAAATAACTTAATGGGCAGGCAACTAGGCTTTGGGAAATATGGCCTGATGCTTTCAAACACTCTTTGCCCAGAAGAGTGCTAACTGGGGATTCTCTTCACCATTTTTCAGCTCCACACAGGCTCTAATTGGCTCCTTGTTCCTTGTCCATGGATTTTAAGCCTACCTCCCTAACCTCGCCTGTTGAGTGTCATACAGTTTTAGTATAGAAGGTGACCTTAGAGACAATTTCACATACAGCCTCCTTTTACAGGTGAGAACCCTGAACTCAGAGAGGGGCAGTGACCCTTTCAAGGTCACACTTTGTGATTTGCAGTTAATATAGAGGGAAATTTATTATCTGATTATTCTTCTAAGCTGAGGGAAGTGCCAAGGAGTATTGCTGTGAAAGTGACATGGGTTAGCACATTAAAAGCTAGATTACCCTACTAACTTCGGAGAAAGAGAACATCAAATACCTTCTGGCCTTTTATTCTGACTGAAGAGAACATTTTGCCATTGTCATACTTGCTTTAATCCCTTTGCCTCTAATACCCACAAGCAGTCCATTTGTTTCCAGTGTCACAGCCAGATGTGCTCTAACATTTCAGCAAATTAAAAAATAATTACCTCAATAATGGATTAGTTGCTGAGTTTAATCACTCTGAAAAAGTACTTGGCTTTTCCATTTATGAAATAATAAAATGTTTTATTTCTACGTGGCCCATCATTTAGAGGCCCCTAAGAACTTCATGCCTTTGCTGACATAGACTGACATTAACAATGGAAAACAAGTAGACAGATAGAGCCAGAGTATCTACGAGAGGGAAAGAAGGCTGGTGACCAATGATACTCAAGGAGCTGATGCTACAATTATCTAGGTAAGAGGTAACAACAAACAAATAAAACAAATCTCACATCCTGGGGTTCTTCAATAAACAGAATCAAATGAATAAGATATAATCAGTATTTTTATAAATCATAGCCTCATCCTCTCTCTTTCCATCCACCAGGTTTTATCCAATTTCTCCATTTCTGCCTAACCACAGTGAAAGTCCCTGCTAATTCTAAGTTCCACCTTAGGCAGAAAGTCAAGTCTTCCCTTCATACCCTATTCTGCACAGGATTCCCAAGTTTCCTGCCCAATCTCTATAAGGCTTGCAAGCATCCAAAATGATTAACATCAAGTTATTTATAAGTGATATGTTGGCAGGTATATCCATCCATTAGCCATAGTAAAACCACAAACCACCTCAAAAATCACTGCTTTGGAACAACAATCATGTGTTCTTATGGATCTGTGAGCTGGCTGATTTAAGCCAGGCTTGGCCAAGCTCACTCACTCACTCTGCAGCTTGCTGGGGGTCGGCTAATCTAGCCTGGGCTGAGCGCGGCTCCACAAGTCTCCAACGCTTCTCCTGGGACTAGAAACTAGCCCAGACATGTTCTTCCTGTGGTGATGGCAGAGTCACAAGAGCAAATGTCCTGGTCTGCACATCATCTTTTCTATCTCTTGCTATTGATGAAAGCAAGTCACGTGGCCAAACCCAAAGTCAAGAGGCAGAGAAGCACTTCTTGCATCATTGGGAGGGCACTGCAAAGTCATGTGGCAAAGGACATGAATAAACAGTGGGGTGAATAATTGTGACCAGCAACACAAGCTACCATGGCAGGGTTATAGGAGTTCTCTCCTAGAATCCCTTCCATTCTGTTCCTGGTGCTCTGAGACGGAGATTCTTCATTCTCACTCCCACTCTAGTGACTTTTTCTCTCTCCAGACCACTCTTTCTCTTTATTTTTAGTTGCCATTCTATCCTTTCTCTCTCCTCCCAAAGCAGTCTTACCTAGGTCTCGCAGAGGAAAAACCAACCTCATGAGACTGCCTGTGAAAATTCAAGCCAGAAGTACATTGAGACTTCAGTTTTGATTCATTAAGTAGAAGGAACAGGGGCGCATATAGCTTTAGGTCCAGGCTTTTTATCTCTCTCCATCTCCCCAGTTCTGCTTCTCTCTGTGTAGCTTTATTCTTTACACAGGCTCCTTCCATGTAATAGGCAAGATGGCCACCAAGAGCTCCAAACTAACATCCTCCAAACCCAACACTCCTTCTTTCAAAGTGTACACATCACCCTGGCAACATCTCTGATTAGCTCTGTTTGGGTCACCTGCTCATGCTTGTATCAATTACTGTGGCAAAGATAAAAGAATAATCTCATTAGCCAATCTCAATCATGCGCCCACCCTTGCAAAAGGTGGTAGAGGCTCTGCTATCATGAGGCCAACAGGACTACATGGAGTGGGGGAGGAATTATTCAGATGATCCAAGAGAAGGGTATTAGGAAGGCAAGCTGGGCAGACAAAAACTCTAGCTACTGTAGCACATTAAAACTAAAGACTTGCAGTACCTGTTTGGATCTGTGTAGTACTCATTCTAAATATAAGTACCTTGCAGCAAGTCTACTAATAATGCAGAGAATATCCCCCTGCCTTTCCCAGTGTCTGCATCTGCTTGTGTCAATTTGTGTGCATGAAAATTTTTATGATGGAGTTGGGAGAAGATAGAGGAAACTATGATGGAAGGAAAAGGATATGAAGAAGAAGGAAAACGATGGGTGAGATGGATAAACAGAAGTCTGTTCCCTACTAGTTTTGTTTCATTGATTTTAGAGTCCCTTTGGTGAGAGAGATCATTAAAAGGAAATAGAACAAAGTGAACTTTTGGTATTCTGGGTCCAAAGAAAAGTTTTTTGGGGTCCTGCTAAAGTGGAACACAGATTTGGAAAGGAGGTTCATCTACTCATCTCTTTAGGAACAAAACATCATCTTTGCCACCCCAAGGACTAGAAGTAGTAGAAGCATCAGGAGCCAGAGTCATCCTCACTTTGTGTGTTGTCAAGGAGGTTGTTTTAAGACACTTACTAGGCATCAGATGTGGCAAGGAAAAGCCAGAGTAAGAGCAAAGGGTACTGTGAGGCCCTCCTCTGGGATGGCAGAAGATATTATCCAGTTTGAAGAATTATTCAAATATTAAACTAAGTCGTTTAACATTATTGAAATCTTTAAGTTAAAGGATTATTCAAAGTAGGATAAACAAAAGATTAATGGTGACACTTGTTATAAAGTATTAGTCGAGTTCACTTTTAACATCTACAGACAAAAGGAGAACTAGAGAATGAAATTTAAGAACCACTAACAGCATTATCCAGATGATCCCAAATATCTCATTTAAGGTAAGGTCATTGAAAAAGCAAAAAAGGACACATCTGAAAAAGAAAAGAGCTTTTCCTTACTTATTTCTTCTCTCATTCATTAGTTAATGTGGCAGATTATATTTTTATATTCTTTAACATTTCTGTTTCAAATAGTAAGATCAGACGTAAATACAGCCATAATAAAGGCAGCATACTTTTTGTTTCTTTCCAAACTCCCACACAGAATTAGAGAAACTAGATAGCAATACCAAAAACCACGAACAACACTTACAGCAAAACTAGCATCAAGGTATCCCTCGAATACAGCCAGGTTCTAGCACTGAAAAGGCAAAGAAGAGAATGACAGCCCAATAGCGAGGAACACCACCAGCATTCAGATTTTCATCTGAACCAGGAAATGTACACGATGAACCTAAAGACTCCTACCAGACAATAAGGAAGATATCAAAAATCAATAGGTTCATGTGGAAACGATTCATGAGCCTATGTGAAGAAGGTCCCACTGGCCAAATTTGGGACAGTTTGAGCTCCAATAAAGATAAGAATTACAAAATCATTGAATATTTTAAATCCATGAATTAATAATGATATAAATTATTAATCACTTCCAAAGGATGACATAGAACAAATTCACTGTTTTAAAACTGGCAAATAACCTAACTGCCCATCAACGATGAATGGATAAAGAAGATGTGGTGTATATATATACAATGGAATACTACTCAGCCATAAAAAAGGTTGAAATTTTGCCATTTGTGACACCCTGGGTGGACCTTGAGGGTATTATGCTAAGCAAAATAAATCAGATGGAGAAAGACAAATGCTGTATGATCTTACTCATATATGGAAGATAAACAAACAAACAAATAGATATGGAGAACAGATTGGTGGTTTACCGGAGGGGAATAGGATGTGGGGAGGGCAAAAAGGATAAAGGGGGACATCTGTACCGTGACAGATGCAACTAGATTTTTGGTGGCAAACATGATGTAGTGTATACAGAAGTTGAAATATAATGATATACACCTGAAATTTATGTAATGTTATAAACCAATGTGACCTCAATTTAAAGAACAACTGGCAGGGGCCGGCCTGGTTGCATAGTGGTTAAGTTCAGCATGCTTTGCTTCGGAGGCCCGGGTTTACAGGTTCAGATCCCGGGCTCAGACCTACACCACTCATCAAGCCATGCTGTGGTGGCGACTCACATACAAAATAGAGGAAGATTGGCACAGATGTTAGCTCAGGGCCACTCTTCCTCAAGCAAAAAGAGGAAGATTGGCAACAGGTGTCAGCTCAGGGCCAATCTTCCTCACCAAAAATTAAAATAAAATAAAAAATTTAAAACATTTAAAAAACTGGCAAATGAGGGGAATAAATCAAGCATCTATTCTGCCTTTCCTATGTGAACTATACCACTGGGTAACCAAACAGTAGATGAAGGCAACTATCTCCTTATAAAATTATTCCAGCTAATAAACGCAAATAAAATGATAGATTTAGAAAATCACCATTTTATAACCTCCAAGTAATTCATGAATCTAGGCATCACCTGCTAAAAGGAGAGTGTATGAAGCAGAGTATGTGCCTCCTGATAAAAGAACACATCACCTGGAGTTTGGCCAAAGGGAGTGAAGCTGAGCCTGATCAAAATTCATCCCATTGTAAATTTGCAGGAGACACAGAGAGACGTAGTTGAACTGCACCACGTTATGCCATCCATAAAATTCAGACTGTGAAAACCTCTCCAGGTCAAATGGCTTAGGTTTTTCAGCAGATAAAATGTAAGGAAAAGAAAAGGGTGGAAAGGGAATCTGTAGATTTAAAAGGAGACTTAAAAGTTTTTTTAATGGGCAAGTTTAAAATATTGTATTAAGGAATGAACATTTGGGAGATGAAACCATAAGGAAATTGTTATACAAAAGTTAAGACGGCGCTTACTTTTGAAAGGAGGAAGGGCCTAGGATTGGGACAGGGCACATGGAACCTTCCTGGGGTGCTAGCAACTTTCTCTTTGTTGACCCAGATGGTGGTTTTGTGGGTATCCACCTTATAACAATTCATTGAGCTGTACATTTGTTTCCTGTGGTTACCTTTATCTACATTTCCTTTTCTAACAAAAAGGTGAACCAATTACAAAAACAATGAGGAGCAAAAATAGAAATGGAAAATAATATAGTAGGTTACCTTAAATTCAAGACGATCTTTTAGTTGGAACACTAAAGTCAATGATCTTGGGCAGAAAAAGGGAGCTGGAATGTCAGCCATTGGCAAAAATGAGACCACAGAGGCAGCAGTGTCAGAGAGGAAGCCGCTGTCAGGAATCTACAGCGTTCACCTGGCAAAACACACTGATGTTCCAGTCCTCGGACAAACAGAGAAAGTGATCATAGAGATACTTTTAAAAATAAATTATCAATGAATTTAATGGAGTTGAGGATTTTCCCCTCACTATAGATATCCATATTCATAAAATAGGATATAGAATCCACCAAATGGAAATGTACTTTGTCACCAGCTGTTCTGGAACCGCTCTGTCAGAGGAGGTCTGAATTCCGTTTTGTCAGTCCTCTTAGAGATGCCTACCAAACTTGGTAATAAGCTACTCCCTTATAGCGAGCCACAGTGACTCCTTCATGAATCAATTTAAACTGAGTAACATAAATGGGCAATTCAATTTGTTCAGCCCGTAACCCTCCAGAGTACAAGGGGTTTATACACTGCCCTTTTTTTCTTTTTTTTTAACTGAAATATATTTGACACATAATATTGTGTAAATTTAAGGTGTATGACATGTTGATTTGATACATTTGTATATTGCAATATGATTGCCATTGTAGCAACAGGTAGCACCTCTATCACGTCATATAACTATCTTTTCTTTTTTGTAGTGGGTTGCTTTTTCTTGAAGTAAGTTGCTCTTTGTGCCAAATCAGCCAAAAGGAGTGAAACTTGAGTTCTTGCCCCAGTTGGGGATACAGTAGCTCTGTCCAGTCTTCCTATCTAGACACTTGCAAAAGCAAAGATGAGAAGTTTAGGCCATGCTAATTGTGGTAGATTTAAATAATGGTTCCATTTACCCATCTTTGTATCCACCCTCTTTGCCATGTAACTGGGTAGTTCTCACTAGAGGTGCAATGTACTTTCCCTCCCTCTTCATGTTGGTCTTGGCCAAGAATGGAACGTGGGCAGGAGTGGCAGTGTGTCAATTCCAAGCCCAGGCCTTAAAAGGCATCACTTGTTTCCTTTTTCCTTCTTGCACTCCACCATCAAGATGAGAAGAGTTTTGCCAGGTTACTGCTGCCCTCTTAGCCTGGACCCCAGATGAATATATATGAAGGAGACCCGAGCCCAATGCGCAGTGAGAAGGTAAGCCCAGTGATGCTCACAACTTGAAGCAGAGCTGCCAGCCAAGCCCAGTCTTGATCAGTTGACCAACAGACACATGAACAAGAATAAATGATGGTTGCTTTAAGCTCCCGAGTTTGGGGTGGTTTGTTGCATAGCAATAACTGGCTGATACACCAACTATGCTGGTGCAATATGTGGTCAATCACTTCCTCCTTAGAACTTCAGTCTTTGCCTGACTTGTTCTGTAATTAAAGGCCAAAATTCTGGCATTTTCCATATTTCATTCTCCTTTTATTTTGCCCTCTCCCTCACTTCCCTATCGTAGATTGAAAGAGAGGAAAAGGCAATCCAGGCTTCAGGAATAAAATTCACATGTATTCATTGCAGCCTTCATCCCTGGCCTCACCTTTTATTCTTTTTCTCTCCTCCCAATTATGTGATTTTATGATTTGATCCCTCACATGGCCTGTGTGAGTGGAGTACATATTACTCCCCACATTGTCTGTTGCATCAGTTCCTAGATAAGGGTTGCAAGTAGGGTGGAGAAGAGAAAGAGAAAGGAAAAGAAAACCTTGTTACTGCCATGTTCTATTTTAAACTGCATCCCACCTATAGCTCATTTTGTCACTTCTGAACCATCACTCTTACCTGTGATTCATTTTTACATGTTTTGTCATTCCCAATTTTGCAATTTCAAGACACTGCAAGGAAATATGCCACACAATAAAGAAGATCTTCATAAGAAGAAAACCGAGACACATTACAAGGCAGTGAAATTTCCAATAATCCTTCTGGAGGCAAACAACCTGCCACAAAAAGACATCCTTCTAGAACTCCCTTTCATCCTGGGAGTCAGGACGAAATGACAGATGCCTCATATTCACCCTGGGAGTGTAGAGCTCTTCCCCAGGGGGGAGCCTCTGGCCACAGAGGGCAGGACCACCAAGCATCACCACCGAGAAAGAGAGTGGCTATGGCCATGGGTGCAACCTTCTCCTGGAAATTTCTATCCTCACCCTCCCTCTGGCTGGGTTACAGCCTGGTAGGTACTTCACATTCCTGGTGCTCCAGGGCAGTGAGATCTCATGTATGGAATATCCCATATCTTTGATTCAGGGAATTTTTTGGATGATCGCTTTCTTACAAGGACGAACCAAAAAGTTGTCCTAGGGCATGCTAAAGAAACCTTATAAGCCAATGTCTTTAAATCTACCATCCAATTACCCCAGAAATATTTTTACTGAGGGAGGGAAACTGAACATTAATTGAGTATCCACTATTTGCCAACTACATTACTTACACTATTTTATTTAATTCTCATAACATCCCTGTAATACATGTATTTTTATTCCCATTCTACAGGGTTAAGGGAGGGTTAAGGGCCAAGGAGACTCAGTTACCTTACTTAAGGTTATACAGCTGGTTAAAGGTAAAAACTCGTGGGAAAAACAAAACATCTCACCAATTTCATCTCACCAACTGTAAAGAGAAGATGCATTCTTCTATATGACATCACCTGGTACTTAGGTATGAGAGAAATGCTCATGTCCTCCTCCTCCTCCCCCAACTCCCACTCAACATGTAGGACTCTATTCATTTACTCATTCATTCATTCTTTCAATGAACACGTACTGAGTACCTTCTCTGTCAGAGACTGTGCCAAGCCCTGGAAGACCCTGCCCTCAAAGATAGATACAGAGATAAAAAAGAGTTTACGCTCAGATTACACACAATATGCTCAGCCTACTTTGCAGGATGCCTTTTGATTAATATGAACTTAACTACTGTTAAAGTAACTATATTATGCCCAAGATGGAGTTGCTCATGCTAAGCCCCAAGTCAACAAACCAAAACTTAAATAAATTTCTTTGCTCAGCTCTCCCGGAAAGGGAAGGCCTAGGTCAATCAATCAGCACTTGCCTGCTCAGCACAAGCTACCAGACCCAGCTCCAAGACTTCCCTTTGCTCCATATAAGGGAAGTAACCCTGCTTTAACCAATCAGCAAATGCCCACGATAACCTCCTTGTTCCTGCTCACTTTGGTCTATAAATGTCTCTCACCCTGTATAGCTCTTTATGGAGCTTCTTTCAGTCTGCTAGATTGGATTCTGCCCAGTTCATGAATCGCTGAATAAAAGCCTACTAGATCAGTAAATTGTCTGTGGAAAATTTTCTTTCACCGTTCTAAATATTGACAGCCTCATCTGCCAGACCATTTTGCCACCCAGGACTCCTAGTCACCCCAATGTGAGTGCCAAGCCCAGCTTTCTTTCCTCAGGCCTTAACAAGTTATGTTTTCCCCTTGGGCGAAGGTTGATGTGTGTTTGGAAAGGGGATAGATGGGATCCAATCAAATTCTCTACAGTCTTCAGTTCATTATGACATATTGACATGGACACTTTAATTTGAATTCATCTCTTGTCTGCAATAATGATGATGGGATGCAATCAAGCCAGATATTAGTTCAAATCAGGGACTTGTTAACTTCCTAATTAGCTCATTGTGGTTGCTGTGCATATAAAAGGCAGACTCTAATGACAAACATTTAAACTTCACTTTGTCTTACTCACTTTTAATTATTTGAGTCTTTCTGTTTTCAACTCCATAGCAAACCCTGCTGAAGCCCAGCACGGGCACTGGACCAGAGGCAGATTTCAGCTACTCAGATTATACTACTGATGTCCTACAACTGTAGGACACTCACCCACCTCCAGTCCCAGGCTGCAACCATGCTCCTCTCCCTCTCCAAACTCTAGGAGGTGGCTTTCTGACCCAAAGCCACTCTGCACAATCTCAGGCCCATAGCAACCTCTCATTCATTCATTCATTCAATCAATCAATTAACAAATCTTTTAGTGCATCCACTTGGTGTCAGCTTTGTGCTGGACTGTGAGCATAGGGAGGACACATCCCTGCCCTCATATGGAATATTCAGAATTTCAACCACTTCCCCCACCTTGGCCCAAGCTACCATTATGTATCAGCTAGGTTATTGCAATCGCTGCCTACCTAATCTCCACACTTCCATCCTCACTCAACGACAGGCCATCCTCAGCAAAGCAGTCAGAGTAAATGTTTTATCATGGAAGCCAGATCAGGTGCCCCCTCTGATCAAACTCTCCACTGGCTTCCCATTTCAATGGCCCATTTCAATGTTCTAGAGACCATACCTTCCTCCAACTACATTTCTGACCTCACCTCCTCCCATTCTCTCCTATAATCACTCCTCATCAAGCCATAGTGGCACTTCACTGTTCTTCAAACACATATAACACACTCTTGCCTCAGGGCCTTTGGATTTGCTGTTTTGTTTGCCTATCTGCAAGGCTGAGTCACTCACCTCTTGCAGGTTTGTGCTCAGATGTCACTATATTGGTGAATTCCGTCCTGACCATTGTATGTAGAATAATATTCCCACCATAACTTGGTGCAGCCCTTATTCTGCTTTAATTTTTAATGTTATTACCATGCTATACACTTATTTTACTACGTATTTACTTGTTTATTTGTTTATTGCTCTCTTACAACTGGATACAAACTACCTGAGGACAAGGGCTTTGTTTTGTTCACGACTGTGACCCGTGTCTAGATAAGTGCTGGGCACGTGGTTTAATAAATATCCATGGAATGAATGAATGTGGTTCCCAGACAGCAGCATCAGCATCACCAGAGAACTACAGGAAGTTAGAAATGCAGGTTCTCAGCCCCACACCAGCTTCACTGAATCAAACTCTGAGGGTAAAGCCCAGTAATCTATATTTCACAAGCCCTCCAGGCTATTGTGATGTAAATAAAGTTTGAGAACTACTGCTCTTGCTAATACTTTACACTCGTCATATACAGGTACTAAAGTTTGGAGAGATGAAATTACTCCCTGGGGTGACACATCTGGATCATAACTACAGGTGTGTCTGATTCCCAAGGCTGTCCACTTAACCACAATACCGCGATGGTTGCATTTGAGATTATTTTCCTCTCAGAGAAATTTTCATATTTCCCTCATTGGAGGCAGGCTACCTGCACTATTTCCTACTCTGGAAGCACAGTATGCTCTTCCAAACAGTTGCCAGAATGAGGCAAAAACTAAGACCGTGTCAGAAGCTACCTCCCTGGAGGCACAGTTATTTCCTGGAACTCCTGATCCCCCTAAGACGTGCTCTGCCCTCTAAATCAGCCAGCAGCAAGTCCCCACCTCGAGCTCTAGGGCACCTATTTGGGCTGTTCTCATCACCAACCAAGCGCATCCCCCACTGCCGCCTGGAAATTGATTGTGAAGAGAAACAAATAAACTGAGCTCTGTGGACTTGAAAGGCCTTGGTAATAAAGCAGACCCACAGCCTCTCCTGTCTCAGCTGTCAGCCTGAAGTGCTAACTACTGGTCCAGGAAGAAGTCTTTGATGGGATTACCTGCAAAACTGCTATTAGAAAGCACGGAAGCATCTCCCCTCTGCATTCTGCGGCCTCCCATCTGCCAGTGGTCAGCCTGGCACAGCCTTTTAGGTGCTTTCCCAACACATAGTCCTCCTTGGCTTCTCACTCTCTCTCCTCTCTCTGCCACACCCTCCACCTTTGCCTTCAGTAGTAGGCTATGCTGCTGGTGAATTTCACAAAGAAGAGGCGGCCTAATTGGCACAGCTTCTCCCTGGAGATTCAATAACCAGGACAAATAAAGTTCATGTTCTACCCTGTTGCTCTCACACAAACCACCTGTTTCATTTCCTCCTTAAAATTCAGTCTCACTTGGAATGTTTTTTGTCACATCAGGCAATCTTCTAAGGTTTAAAAACGGCCAGAGGAAATTGGCTGCACAGACCCAGAAACCAAATCCCTTTATTTATCTAAATGCTAATGACCACAGCCCAGCAGACCAGGAGAGGAGAAGGCAGCTGGGGGGCTGCTGTCTTGGCTACCTTCAGGCCTCCGTTAGAAGTGACAAAGGTGCCTGCTCTTCAACACTGAGCATCACTGCTGCCAACTCAGCAAGTTTCTGGAAGTGTATCCACAAGGAAAACCTGTGACAAGGACTGGGAAAAACTCAGCACAGCTAAATATCCAGCTGGGGTCCTGGAGGCATGCAGAAATGTCCCCTGATTCAGGAACATGCATCCTACAACCACTGGGTCTCAACCTAAGCAGTCCCATGACTGCCTTTTGCCATGGGGTAGTTTCTAGAAAATCAGCCACATAAGAAGTAAAATGAAATAGAATAAAATAAAATTAGGTAACATAAATAGTGTGCCAAGCACTTTAAATATATTAGTTCTTATGTGATGCCCTCCAATTTCCTGAGAGGCTAAGAAATGTAAGCAAAAGAGCAATAAGCTTGGACACTAGCAGATTTGCATTTAAATGTTACCTCCAAAACTTACTCCTGGCTAATTACTTTGAGTAAATCGATTAAAGTACTGGGCCTCAAATTCCAGCGTGTCAAAGGGGCCACTGTGAGCAATGCTTCTCATCTGGGCTGCACATCAGAATCCCCTGGGGAGCCTGGAAAATACTGAGGTCTTGATCTGGAATGTAGTCTGGACACTGGAAGTTGTTGAAAACTTTCCCAGGTGATTCTCATATGCAGCAGAGTTTAAGTACCACTGATTAAAACACACAAATGAGATTACGGATGTAAAACCCTGACAGCTGCTTAACAAACATCTCCACAAATATTTTTTACTGCTTGTCATCTTCTGCCTCTCAGAAAGAGACCAGAAAGAGAGAGAGAGCAGAAACACTAATTTTCTAATTGTCTGATATGCAGTTTATTCACATCTAGGCAAAAACATTGACGTGAAAACTGCTGGCTAAATGGACTTTGAGGATTATCTGTAGATTTACGATTTTTGTAGGTCATCCATCATATCCCATGAGAGGCAACTGGCAGAGACTATCTTTAGCAATAGAGCATGTTATTGACCTTCAAGGTGATGTCGGTGAGATAAACATGAAGGATGATACACATGTAAGAAATTATTATTAGACCTAGTAGGGAATTGGGGTTATGTATTTTCCCCTTGTGAGAATGCTGCAGATTCATGCCTATAAAATTAGACATTGAATTAGCTTAAGAAATAAGAAGTTTAAATCCAGTCATGATAATTACTTACTTAACCCATCTCCCAGTTGATATCATCCAATTACAACATTCTTCAGGTTGGGATAACTGCACCCTACTTATAGAATCCTAATAGAGTTTAAAATATTATTTCTTCTCTGACAGCTGACACATGAAATTCTTCATTTTCTGTTCCAGTCTACACCAATTCTCAATTCCTGGCTTCTCAATTCTCCATAAAATTTTATATTCATTTTGAAAAGCAAAACAAACCAAAAAAAGATAACCTGAGTATCATGGCATTGCGGTAACCTGAGGTCTTTCTTACCTCATGGCTCTCAAACGGAAAGATAAATAAATTGGAAATGATAAAAGGAATCATAAATGAACTTACTATTCAATACCCAGCTCTGACTAGGCTAAGCATAAGAAAGCATTAGCCACACGTTAATTTGAATATGCAACGCATCATTTAAACTTCATTTTAGTAAATATTCAACAAGTTTGTGATTTTTAATCAGATGAGCTAATTTATGTTGGGTAATTGTAAGTAGATACACATTTTAGTTCTGTATGACAAAATATCTATGTTGAGGATGCCTGAGTTTGGTACACTTCACAGATCATACCCCAGGGCTGTGATGGGCAGGGAAGGGAGGACACAAAGGGAATATAGATGGAAAATGAATGCTGAAGACTGATGGGCAAAAAGCTAAGGGCCTCATGGTGGCTCCATGAACCAGGATAATGCAAAACACCTTTCTCTGAGGGCAAACCAAGAAAGAAAGCAGAGGAGGGAACCAGGCAGTCAATGAGAATTCAGCCAGGTCCAAGGAGGCATAAAGTAATTGAAACTGAGGAGCATGTGGATAAATCCTAAAAGAATACTACCAGTTAGGGTACCCACACACAAGATCCCAAAAGAAGTTCTACCCAGTGCATGCAGAACCAAGGAATGAATCATGTCTTTCAGTCCCACTCATTCCATATACAAGTGTCTCCGAGGACAACCTCTAATGGTTCCGATGGACATATTCATATATCCCTCCCTCTTCTGGCAATCATAGCTGAAGGAAGATTGGGAATAGCACATGCTGGGATTTCAGCAGCAAGGGGTTTATGAACACGCAAGCCAGGACTAAATGGGAAAGGGTCCAGGAAGATAGGCCCAGGCCCAAAGGCAGGTCCATGAGGGTCAGATGGGTTGTAATAAAAATAATATTCACAATAATAGGTAAAGTGTGCTGACTTTGTGCTTTAAATGCTTTTTTAATTTAGTACTCCCAATAACTCCACTGGTAAGTTAAAATGCGTTAGGCTGCAAGAAACAGAACTCCTTACTCAAACTCACTTAACTGGGGAGCAAGTCCATTCTCTTTATAAGAGGAAATCCAGAGGTAGGGCAGACATCAGGATTGGGTTGATTCAGTGCCTTATCCATGCTGTCAAAGCCCTAGGTTTCTATCTGTCACCACGCAATTCCATCCTCAGTGTTGGCTGTATCCTCAGAGTATAGCAAGATGGCTACAGCAGCTCCAGGTTGTCATATCCAATATCTAGATGGAAAAGTGACTCTTCTCATGGCGCCCTCTTAAGGGTCAGGAAACTGGCCACCAGTAGATTTCCCCTCCCTTCTCAGTGAATGTAACTGTGACATGTGCCCATTCGTGAAGCAAATAGTACAAGGCTCACTTTCCCTGAGGCGCATGGCTCTGTGGAGGAAGGATGGAGACCTGAACAAAACTGGAGTTCAGTTAGAAAGAAACAACAAAACCATGTCCACTACAGAGAGACTGTTGTTATTTTCTAAAAGAGAAAATGAGGGCCCAGGAACATTGAATAATCTTCCCTAGGTCACACAGCCATTGAGGAGAAGAACCAGGGTGTATTCCCAGGAAGGCTGACTTCAAAGCCCGCACTTCAGACCCTTAGCCATACTGCTATGTTGATGAGAGAGAAAAGGCGAGTTGAAACCAAAAGAAACTATCCAGGGGGATCTGGCAGTGCTCTCGGGAAGCCAACACTCAATGTCTTAGAGTTTTTCAGCATTTGGTCCCTTGTCATCAAGGACTCTAGCTAGTAGCTGTATCAAAGGGAGCAAAATCCAACCTCCTCAAATAATTGGGCAAAAAGTGAGGCAGAGTGTTAGGATTCTAGACACTGCAGTGGGGCAGGGGAAGCTCCGAGGGAGAGAAAACCCAGACACCCAAGGCCTCATGACTAACTCCAGGCCCTACCAGAACGGAAGATAGCCTGAGGTTGAGGTGAGAACTGGCTCAGGCAGAGGGTAGGGCTGAGCCAGCTAGTCCGTGAACCCGGGAAGCCAGAAGCTGGCTGGAGAGGTCAGGGGCCAACTCTGGTTTTGCAGCCCTAGTCAACACTACAACTAGCAAAATGGGGAAATCCACAGTCCTAAAAAGACCTTGCAATTCCTTAGGACTTGCCCAAGTCTGTGATAGGCGACAGTCACCCATCTCTCACCACCACAAGCCTCTAATCAGAAATGGGCTATTAAGTAGGTAAAACATCTACAACTGGAGTAACAGAAACAGAAGTTTAAAAATAACAACAATGAGATCACTGCAGGATTTTTTTTCCCAGTAGAGAGCCTAGGAGTTACTCAAACTCAATCCGATATCTAAATTAAAGACAACAAGGTTTCCTTTAAGGACATTTTTGAGACTAAATAACTAGAATTGTCCTTGAAAAACTCACAGGCAATATATATTCTACCTCAAGCCCCTATCAGTTTCTGAATAAGCTCCTTTTCTCACTCTTCCCTCCGCCATGAAGGCCCTCCTCAGATTCTCACTGTTCCTGGGTAGGAGATGCCTGAACGACTCACCTTAATGCAACCTCTGAAAAGACAAGGGCAAAGAACCAGTGTTGATTTCCCAAGAATATCATGCCTATAGAAAACGTCTACATATTTCTTCTCTTGGGTGAAATTATTTATATTCAAATCACAACAGAGCAAAGTAAGAAATGGAAAGTTGAACGAGAGTCTGGTTGATTTAGGTAACAAGGCCCCAATTTCTCTTTAATTATCTGGACAGTTTGCAAACATCAGGGATGGGTGGGAGGTGATCTAAATTCTCTGTGTAGCACAGTAAAAAGTTTTAAATTAAGCTATGCATTATTCTTCTGCAATTTCCTTCACTGTTAACCTGCCCCCACCATTCACACAGCAACGAGGACTTTCTGTTCTATATGCTGCCCTCAGGGTAGAGTTGTTACAGCAAAAATGCAGAGAAAAAGAAAGAGTGGCTGCACAGCCTTGAATTTCAAAATACACTTCTGAGGCCCTTGACAAAGACAGTTGCTTTTAAAAGGAAAGGCTTTCTTTGCAAGAACCTGGGTATTTTGAGTAGCAAAAGAAAAAATGTTTTATAATCAATACTAGATTTGAGGATGAAAAGCTGACTATCCCTATCCCATTCTAAAGCACTGGGAAAGAATAGACCAGGATGAGATTGAGGAGTGGGGCAGAGGAAGGAAAGAGAGTTGTGTGGAGAGGCTGGAAGGGACCACAAAACCAGTAGCAGATTTAGTGTCAGAAGGTTCCTCAGAATCTGCCTGAGTAAGGAGGTCAGTTGGCAGCACCGGGGAGGTCTCAGGAGCTGAGTCAGTGTCTAGAGATCCTCTGGTTTCCAGGGGAGGGTAGACCATACTATTGCCTCTACCATGTACCAGCTGTCCTTCTCAGGTCATCAATAAACAACACTCACCCACAGCAGCCAGTGATGAGCTTGTGGCTGCTCTAGTGATAGTGACATCATTTGACTCTCCCCAAATTTGCTCAATCTATCTGAATTACTCCATGAGTCAGTTGATCCTTGTTAATGGCCCAGGGAAATGAGGAGCCCCATAAGCCTGAGGATAGAGGCCTGAACATGAAGGCCCTAAAGATGGGAAAGGCTGTACTAGGTTGGATGAACTAGGTTGAGATCCCCCCTTAAACCCCTCCAGTGGTGACAGATCCTGCATTCTTCCTTCAATATAGTTGGATTAGAGCAATGGCCTATCTGGCTCAAGTCCACAATACTGTTATAACCCTGAAATATATCAGCAATCCCTCAACAATATCATATTAATTTCCTTCAGCTACCACAAATGCTCACAGGATTTGACCTCAAACACTAAGAGTCCTTCTGTTCCAACACAAGTAGCAACATGGACACTCAACTTTCCCACTGAATTCTTTACGGAACTCAGCACACCACAGCCTCAAAAAATCCTTGTGAACTCCCAAGGCCTTGCCTGCCAGTGAGACAATAACCTAACTTCACAGGCCTCAGTTTCCACCTCTGTAAAACAAAGGGGGTGGGCCAGATGGTCTCTACAATCACTGATTTTATGATTTCCGGAGTCCTTGGCTGGACTCCAACAGAAATCTTTCACTTTGATTTATTCCTGTCTCCAAGACTAAAAACTGTAAAGCTACTTGGCAATCACCAAGAAACAAAAAAAAAAATTGAGAAATGCAGAGGAAAAGAAAAACACATTCATTCAAACTATTCCCCCATCTGTCACTATTAAAGACACAGCCAACAGCTGGAGTTCTGCTGACACTGGGTCCCATGTTGCCTTGGAGACCTTGCCATCCCCTACCTAATTGATAGATCCTATGAGAAACAGAGAAAACAGGAATATAAACTAGAGGGGAACATTCTTTGCCAAGTTGTCACCGCAGGGTTAACAGATGAGTTTTCTTCTTGAATGTAGGCTATGCTTCAAATGTGAGATGAGGTCTTACTTCGGGCTTTTGTTGATTAGCGGCCCATTTATGATTCCTTAGTAACTGGCAAATGATGTGACATCCCTAGGATTTCTAAAACCAAAGGTCGTCAACAGGGTACCATGGGCCAGATTAGGCCTGTGGACGTGCTTTATACGCTAAATGGCCTACGAGGTACCTTAATATTTTTTAATTAATTGCCAACCTTTGCAAAGGAGAGTTAGACCTGCAATTCCACTGGAGCTCTGTAGCAGCTGCCCACTTTCAGGACATGTGGTCTCCATTCTCCTCAGTCCCCATCCTGCTCACTTCACTATCCGTATTCCCTGCCTGCCCCTGTAGGCATTTGAGTTTGTAAACCGGGTTGTGAAATCACACATATAAAGCAAAGCCCATGTCCTCCAGAGTCCTAGAGCATTCTAGACACTCACAAAATAATATTGACTGAATTCCTGGAAAGGTCCACAGCTTCTACATGGTTGAGAAAAACCTTCATTTAAGCATGACTTGAAGCTCTTTGCACAAGAACAGTTACCAATTTGTGCTGAGATTCTTCAGAATACTTGTTTGGTAAAAACAAGCTCAATGGTGAGCAAAGCAAAGCTTCCAAAATAAGACCTTGGGGAGACTTTACAGCATCTCCCAATCTCCTGTGATTCTCTCACCCCCGCACTCTCATAACTCCGCCCTCCAACATGCTTTGCACCTCCACAGATTATAGCCCTGGTTACATCATATTCTAATGATTTGATTAAAACTTTGCTAACCTGGTGACTTCCCCCAAAGAAGAACACCCTGCCTCCTAAATACTTAGCATAGTGCTCGTCACATAGTAAGTGCTCAGGAATCGGATCCTCAAACTGTCCAAGAACTGCTTATATATTTGTCACACCCAACACCAAACCCTGAGGGGTGAAATTGAGCCCTGATCCAGACTATGGCATGTACGTGTGTGTGCGCATGCATATGTGCAAGGTCACAGCTGCCTGGATCCTTGACTCTGAGGTGGTAAAACATTCAGAATGAAAATGAGCACAATCAGGCTATAAGCTGGTGCCTCCAGAGTAGCTGCCCTTCCAGGTACCATCTTCCAAAGTTAGAACGTCAGTGGCAGCCCCAATTCAACTCCCACCCCTTTCCCAAATGCAACTCAATCCTGTCACTTTCAGGCTTACCAACCTCTGTGATCAACCCATCGCCTATGAGATAAAGTTCAAATCGCTTGGCAGACATTCAAGGGTTTTACAATCTCACTCCAACTTACCGCTCCAACCTCCTGCCACCTGTCCACCTCTTCTCTTCTCTACTTTCTGCCTTTAGGATTCCTCAACACTCTAGCACCCCAGGCGCTCTGGCCAGTTCCCCAGAAGGACCATGTTTCCACATTGCCATTGCCCTTGCTGTTTCTTCTGCCAGGAATGCCTTCTCCCCTTCACCATCTCACCCCAGCAGAACACATAGCTAAGAACAGCTCCTGTGGCACAGTGGCCGGGCTGTGGGAGCAATGCTGGAACAGGTGGGCATGTGAGTGCAAAGAACTACAGGCTGGGAACCCAAGCAGGGGCTTACAGCTTATGCAGTAAGATGAAGGAGTAAGCAAGACCATCATGACAGTGGTGGGCAAGGAAGCATCGACAGGAACAATGACAGCCAAAAGACAGGCCTGCTCAGACCTGATCAGATTCTCCAATTTTCTCTGACTGATGTTTGAAATCAATACTGACCACTTGGGACATGAGTAACCCCTCAAAGTTCTAGGAAAATCAGTAAGTGGAGTGGAAGGAGATTACATAAGGATGCACTGCTTCCTACTACTATGGGTTAGTAAAGGCTTAAGTATGCAAAATAAACTATACATAATTAGATCTGTAGCCCAACTTGATGAAGCAGGTAGTACCTCTTATGTGAATGTTTTCTCAGTGTGGAACATACTTCCTCATTGTCTCTTCCTAGGAGGGCTGACTTGGAATCAGTAAATCTCATACTGCAGATGCCCTATCTGTGGCGCAGACTGGGAAATTCCATTAAATAGTGAAGCTCGAGCTTTAGAGCATTTGTTATACTCTAGGCAGTTTGCTAAGAACATTATAAGCATTATCTCATTTAAAATTCACAAATAGGCATAAATCATGCCTGTTCTTAAAAGAGGGTGGAGAGATGCTGGTGATGTGTGTGGAGCACTGTTTTGGTTGGGCAAAGCTGCAGGCAATGATAAATCACAACTGATACAGCTCTATACAAATGACTGTTCTGTCTTTTTTGGCCACTCCAAGCCTTATCCAGAGAGAAAGAGAGAAGAGAAGGTCTTGATCTCGCAGTCATTTTTGTGCTGCCCATTAGAAAGCTGAAACCAAAGACTTCCAATGGTGAGACCATTGGGTCTGGGCTTGGAGCAGTATGCTAGTTGAAAGGATGTGTCAGAAGGAGAACTTGGAGGCACAAGGCCCTCCCGAGGGAAAACAGGGCCCATTCAGGGTATTCCAACTGTGGTGTGGGGCTGGTTTACTCTTAAACATATGGCCTTGGATCTCTGTGTCTGCTCAGGTTTGCCCAGAAACTTTGCAATCTATAAAATGGAGGAAGAGGAACAGAAAGGAAGGAGATTTATGTTTATTACATGTACCATGAGCCAGGCACAGCAGGAGGCATTGCCATGTGGGTTACCTTGTTTGATCTCATAACTCTACCAGGTGCAGAGTATTATGCCCATTTTATGGATGAGCAAACTATAATTCTAAGAGAGCCTCTGCCCTCCTCCTGCTTTAGGACTTTCAGAAGCTTGGGTCAGGGAGTGGGGGTACCTCTGTCTGTCTTTCTCTTTCTTCTCCCAAGACTAGCTGGCCAAGGAGAGAGGGAATTAGGGAAAAGGCAGTCCTACGTGGTCCTGTTGTGATCTGGCTTCAGGACCAGATGATTCATTCTCATAGGAATTGTCATGAATCATATGAATACGATACAACAGAAGTTATTATGCAGAATTTTAGGCACTTGACTACGTCCCTAAACAAAACTGACATAAATCCCTGCCCTGGTAGAGCTTTCCTTCCAGCAAGCTCTGTATCTTGGGACATCTCTATGGATTCTTAGACATTCCCGCTTCTGAGGCCGTCACTTCAGGTGGGCAATACATCTCCTCCTGCTACCTGCTTCCATGCCACGTCGGCATCTGAAGGGATATCTCCAGTCTCTTGGACTGTGGATGCTCAAGAGGAGGAGCTTGGGTAGGACCCTTTAGCAAATGAGCCCCAGCTGGCTCCCTCTTGTGGGTCCATTTGCCCCAAATGCACACAGCCTGCTCTTGGCAGTCTTGCGCTTGTTCGCTTACTCCAGGAGAGTAGCTCCAGCCACTTCTCTTCACAGGTGGATTTTACATACCAGGCCTTATGTTGTAAACTCCAAGGGATGTACACCAAGCTCTTGGAGAGGCCCCTTGAAGCCCCTTCCCTTAGCTTGAGGTGAGGGGAACGCACCCTCCTCCTAATTCCCACGGGAAAAGAGAGAAGAGAATGCCACAGCGCTCCACTCTTTCCAAAGAAATTCTCCTCTCTGGGCCTTTTCAACTTTCACCTTTTCATAGACTTTGTTTGCTGACCGACAATAACCCCATGTAGCTATTGAGCACTGAAAATGTGGCTAGTCCAAATTGAAATGTGCTGTAAAGGAAAATCACACACCAGATCAGAAGACTTAATTTCCACGTGACAGAGAAATCAGTAAAATATCTCCATAATAATTTTTACATTGACTACACAGTGAAATGATCATATTTTGGATATATTGGATCAAATAAAATATATCATTAAAATTAATTTTCTAACCTGTTTAAAATGGCTACTGTAAAATTTAAAATTACATATGTGGCTCACATTACATTTCTATTAGGTAGCACTGTTATGGATGAATGATCTGGCTACACTAGAAGGACCAGTTTCATAGTCAACCTGTCTTGCACACATGGCCTTGCACCTCAATGAGAGTGTGCGGTATATGACATCTATTACATTGTTCTAGGCCTCTGGGGGCTCAGCCCTAAAAGAAAGTGGAATTCTAACATTATTTTACATATGCATTTCTCTGGAGAGAACTGCAACAATTTTCATCAGATTCTTTAGGAATCTGCCATGCTCTCTCAAAAAACAATAGTTAAGAATTCTTATTTAGAATATTCCTAATGTTTTCCAGGGACTAATGCATCAGTGAGCATTAAAACCTAAGAAATAAGAGAAACCCAGCAGGTCCTTGGTCTGCAAGCCCAGTAATATTCCCCAAAGCTTTAAGAAATGCAACTAAGCAGTTGCCTGCCATCATATATGGCACTCCAGGACTTGAACTCTACTTTTTCCTTTTAATTGGTGTATTTCAGCATTTTATTGTCTTCAGATACTAAGTTACATTTATTTTTTTATTATACTGTGTTGTGTTTTCTCCCAATAAAATGGCAACATAACTACATAATCCCAAAAGAGAGACAAAGATGTAGAAAAGAGGAAAAGAAAAAAATAGTAGCATTATTCATGGCCCTTGGAGTTAGAAAATCTGGGTTCCTTTTTGGGATCTTCCTGTTGGTTTCTGTGCAAACTTGAGTAAGACAGTTGACTTCTCTGAGCCTGTTTTCTCATCTGTGAAATGTGGATAATCACACTACATCAAAGAATGTTTTTGAGAATTAGGAGAAATAATTAATTGGAAGAACCTTAAGGACGTTTCTTTCCTCACTCTGATCCCCTCAACCAAACACAAACACTGGTGATATTTCGTATATTTCCTTCCAAATAATTTTCCGATAAATAATTTGATAGTAATGAACAGAGTATAGATATGACCTTTTAGCATGCTTTTTAAATTTCTAATTTGAAATAATTTTAGACTTAGAAGAAAATGGCAAAAATAGTAGAGTTCCTGCATACCACGCATCTAGCTTCCCGTCTTGTCAACATCTTAACATAACCGCAGTACAATTATAAAAACTAAGAAATTAACATTTGTACAATATTTTTAACTAAGCCACAGATTTCATTTGGATTTCATGAGGCTTTTAACTAATGTCCTTTTTTGTTTCAGGATTCAATGCAGGGTCCCACATTGCGATTTGCTGCCACGTCTAGTTTCCTTCCATCGGTAATAGTTCTTCAGTCCTTCCTTGTCTTTCATGAACTTGATACTTTCGAAGAAGACCAGTCAATTGTTTGATGGATTCGAATTTTGGAACTCCAAACGCCTTCAATTTGGGTTTGTATGGTGCTTTTTCATGATTAGATTGAAGTTATGCATTTTGGGGCAAGAATATCATGGAAGTGATGAGTCCTTCTCATTGCATCATATCAAGGGGTACAGGATGTCAATACGTCTTATTACCGGTAATATCAACCTTGATAAAGTTACTACTTTCTACTTTGGAATTGATAAATATCTTGGGGCAGATACTTTGAGATTATGCAAATATTTTGTTTCTCTTTAAACTTCTTTTGTTAATTTGAGCACCCATCTGTGGATCTTGCCTCGCTTGCAACAATTATTACTAAGATGTTTTAATGATGATTTTCTATTCCCTTCATTCTTCCTACATGTATTCATTGGAATTATTCTGTAAAGAAGAGCTGCCCTTTCTCCAATATTTATTCATTCAACTATTATTATATCACTATGGACTCATGGATCTTCGTTTTATTCTCTATTCCTGTCCATTATTTTGTTGCTCGAATTATTCCAGTTTTGGCCATTGGGAGTTTTTTTAATTTGGTGCCATGCCTTTTTGACATGTCCTCATCCTTTTTGGAACACTTACTTAGTTTGGGGCACCACCAAATACTCCAGGCTCATATTGTGTCTCTGCCCCTCCCCCAGAGGTTATGGTGTTTTATTCTGTTTTGTTTTCTGTTCCCTTCCCACAGCTGCAATGGGTTTTCACCAGTGCCCCAGCGCAGTGATTTCTGTCCCTCTCCCTCCAGATTAAGATTTTTATTCCAGAGAGGAAAGAGAGAGGAAGCAGGGTCTAGGAGAAAATTCATGCCTCTCCTGTAGCAACTGCTTTCGTCTCCCCTAGGCCTGCACCAGATGAAAGTTTTCTCAAGAAGCTTCCCAGTCTTCCCCGATAGGTTTAGAGAAAAGCCTGCAAGAGGATGCAAAAGCTCCCTACATCTGCAGCCCCCAGATCTTCATGCTATCCCACCATACTTGGCCTCCAGCAATTGGTCAACTACTTCAGCTGAATTCTTCTTACTGGTGTTCGCTGGCATCGGCCTCAGATAAGCACCTTCGGTTGCCTGTCTCTCCCCAGATTTTAGGTTAGTTGGTTGCCCTGTGACTTTAGCTCTCTGATGAGTCCAAGAAAGTCTGTATTCTATGTGCCTGTATTCTTGTTGTAATCGTGAGGGGGATGCTCTTCCCCACACTAATGCAGTGGAATCTGGGAGACCCAGCATGACTAGGAGCTTAGACCAGCTCTTCATGGCAAGTTTCCTTCCTCTCTGGGTCAGGGCCCCATCCTCATTAGCCTAACCTTCCTGCTTAGTAACCATCTCACAAGCATGCACAACTCCCCAAGTGCTATAGGCTGAACTTTTATAATTACAAATTTGGTTAACCTTTGGACCTCTCTGTAATTCTTCAATAGCTGCTTCTTGCTATGCTGGTTGAAGTCCAGGGAATCTTAGCATGACGTTGCCAGCTCTCAGAGAAGATGCTGGTGCAGAGATTGGGAAAAAACTGCTGATGCATCCCACCCATGCCAGGAAGAGCAAGGGACTGAGAAAGGGAAGTCAATCTAAAACTACTTGAGTTCAATAAATATTGGGTGCCTGCTGTGTAGCAGAGGCACACTAGGCAAAGGGACCATGTGGATTGGAATGGCATGGCTCTTGCCTCCACTACCTAACAGTCTAACACATAAACAAATAATTATAATAAATTCTGTACCAGAGATATGTGCAAATGTTACAGGAAAGTAGATAGGAAGCAATTATTTTTCTTCGAGAGTTCTCAGAAAGCCAGAGAGGAGGGAAAGCAGACCCTGAGGTAAGGATATGAAGGTAAGTAATTTATTTTGGAGGTCATCCCAAGAAACACCAGTGGGGAAGTGGGAAGAGAGACAGGGGAAGGAAAGCAATAAGGAGCATGTTATCAAGATCAATCCTGCTGGAGAATCTGGGAGCCAGTGTGCAACACACACCTCAAAGTTATTCAGCTCAAAAAGCAATCCTGCTGGTTATTGGTGAGGACTGCTGAGTCTGGGGAGAGGGACATTAAGTTATTTGCCCCTTGCTTGCAGCCAGCTTTGCACACAAGCAGAATGGACTTTATGGCAATGAGAGCTCTCAGGCAGAGTCACAGGGACTGATAGTTGGAAATCAGGTTGCCACACACAGAAAAAGCTGCCAAGGGGATGTGGATGGACTGCTGACAGCATCAGCTACAAGATGTGGCATTTGAATTGAACCTCGAAGGATGAGTCACACCAAAGAGAGGCAAAGCCTGCCTCACATTTGGAAGAGAGAATGGCAGGAGCAAAGGATGAGAGACAATCATGTTACAATGTGTTCAGGAAAACAGTGAAGAGGGGATAGAATGAATGGAAATGAAGTAGGAAAAGCCAGCTTGTAGAGGACTTGATATTCACTCTGTAGACAACGAGAATCATCAGAAAAGAGCAGGTGGGGGAGAAATGGAGAGCTGAGGAAGGGCAAGCATGGTCAAGGCTACGTCATGATTTGTTTTCTCTTTCTCCCTCTTGTCTGCCCATGTCTACTTCCACGTACGTTTCCAGATTGCCTCTGTGTTGGATCTTACTCCATACTGTGTCTTGGATTTCAAAGGAAAATAAGGCAAAGCCCTGCCCTCGAGAAGCTGACATCACTGAGGTTTTCTCTCCTACCAACTGGAAAGAAGAGATTGTCTCATTCTTTTCTTCACTCCCAGAGAGCCTGCAGCATGCCTGGCTCAGAGTAGACCCTCAATGTACATTTGTGAGAGAATGAATTAAAGTATGTCCCCTCAGCAATCAAAGGAGAAAAGAAAAAGCGTGAAGACCCAAATGTCAGTCCCAGCTCTGGCATACACTAGTTAACAGAGAAATTGTGGGGGATAATAATAGGTAATAAAAATAATAATAGCTAACATTAATTAAGTGTTTTAGCATGTGCAAGGAACTGTTTTGAGTATTTTACAAATGTTAAAAGAATTAAAAGTCAAAACCAATCTCCCTATGAGTAAGGTATTTGTGTCATTTTTATCTTACAGATTTGGAAACTGAGGCACAGAGAGGTTAAGTGACTTGCTTAGGTGACAAAGCTGAGATTTGACCCCAAGTAGACTGCATTCAGAACCCACACTCTTGTGATGATTTGTACTGTCTCTCTAACAAATGAGACAATGCATGGGGTGATGCTTTTACCCTGAGGCAAATTATGAAACAAACCCACTGTATACTCAGGCCCCCATGCCACCCATGATCTCCATCCCACTCAGATGTCCTCTCACCACAGCGGCCCAGGTCCTAGTCCTAGACCTCGACCACCCTGTCAAAACCAATCAACCTTATTTGCCATTCCCTGAAGATACTATTTTCTGAATAAGGAAAGCTAACCTAATAAACCACCTGTGCTTTCCTTCTGCAAGCTAAACCCCTCTTCAGACATTCATCATTGATCTTTCTATCTGCAAGGAACATTAGAAGTCACATAGAATAAAACTTTCACTTTACAAATGAGGAAATTAAAGCTTAGAAAAATTGAGTGATTTACCAAAGATCACACAACAAGTAAACAATTACTGGGACCCTTTTTTTTTCTGATTCAGTTTTCCTAGTTCGGAATGCTCTTCCCCACCTTCTCCACCTGTGTAGCTCCTACTTCTCTTTGAAGTCAGCTTGATTTCTACTGCCTCTTTGAGGCCTTCTCCAGAGCCTCATCAGAATTAACTTTCCTTTCTTTGGGTTCCCACATTATGTCACTCCCACCGCATGGCAGCTGGTGAGCACTTGTGTTAATGACCACTGTTGACATGCTGCTCTACTGCTGGTGCTGGAAGCTCTTGGAGTGGGTGGGTGATGTTAATAAGGTTGTCAGGAAAGGCCTCTCTTATAATGTGATGCTTAAAAGAGGTGAAGGAGTGGACTGTGACCCTGGAGGAGAGACATTTCAGACAGGAGAACTCCAAGTGCAACGGACATAAGTGGGACCTGGCTTGGCACGTTCAAGGCATGACAAGGAGGCTAGTGTGGTTGAAGTGAAGTTAGCTGGTCAAGAGAGAGGTAGGAGATTAGGAGGGAGTGGAGGAGTTCTGATCATGCAGGGCCTTGTAAATGTTTTGGCCTTTACTCTGAAAGAAATGGAAACCTTCGGGGGATTTGGAGCATACAAGCGATATGAGCCAACTTACATTTTATAAAGATCGCTGTGACACCTGTGTAGACACTCTGGTGGATGATAGCAGTTGGAGGCAACATGAAAGAAGAAGACCAGTGGAAGCTATTGTAATAATTCAAATGAGAGATGGCAATGGCTTGAGCCAGGATGATAGAGGTAGACATGAAAACATGGCATCAGATTCTGGATATAGTTTGAAGGTACAACCAGTAAGATTTGTTGAAACAGGTCAGATGTGGGATGTGAGAGAAGGAGAAGAATATAGGATGACTAAAAAGTTTTTAGTTTGGGAAACTGGAAAAATGGAGTTGATGTTCACTGAGATGGGACAGACTTTAAGAGGAGAAGTTTGAGAGGCAGGAAAACAGGATAACAGTATGGGACATGGAATATTTGAGATGCACAGTAGATCTTGGCATGAAGCTAGTCAGTTGTCTACATGAGCTTTGAGCTCAGAGGAGAGTTCGAGGCTAGATATACATTTGGGAGTCATCAGTATGTAGACTTATGGATGCTATTTAAAGCAAGATGTGAATGTACACAGAAAAGAGGAGTCCTTGGAGCCCCAGTTTACTCCAATATTTAGAAGTCAGAACAACAAGGAAGAATCAGCTATTGAGGTGGAGAAAGAGTGAATAAGCAGAGACGAAGAAAATCAGAAGGCCACGAAATCTCAGAATCCAAGCGCAGAGAGTTTTTCAAACATGAAAGAGTGATCCACATGGAAGAGTCACTGGATTTAGCTGCATGGGGACCACTGGTATCTTTGACAAGAACAGTTTTGTTGGTGTGATAGAGATGAGGGCCCAAGTGATATGGGTTTAAGAAAGAATGGGAGGAGGAGAAATAGAAGCAGTGACTATAGACAACTTTCTCAAGAAGTTTTGCCACAAGAGAAACAGAAATGATTTGGTAGCTGGAGGGTGAGTGGAATTAAAAGACATTTTTAATATTTTTTTAAATGGAAGAAATCATAGCATGTTTATATGCATGGGAATTATCCAGAAGAAAAGGAAAACTAATGATGGAGAAGAGAGAGAAGACAATTTCCTGGAGCAATGTCTCTGAAGACCTGAGAGGAATGGATCTAGTAGATAAAGAAAGGATTGGCTTTAAGAGCAAGGATAGTTTAACCCTAGGATTAGAGGGAAGGTGGAGTGATGGGCACTGAGGCAAGAGTTTGGGTAAATATGACAGTGAGAGCACGTGAAAGTGCTCTTCTGGTTCCTTCTAGTTGCTTAGTGGAAGAGTAAGCAAAGCCACCAGTAAGAGCAAAGATGAGGGAGGAGGTGCTGAATGTTTGAAAGAGTGAAAATAAATGATAATAAGAGTGAAATGAGTAAAAATAGGTAATAACAGGAGATTGTGAGAGTAAAGAGCCTAGCACAATATAGTGGTACTGCCAGGCAGCAGTCAGGGCCCCTTTGAGTTCCGTGAGACCAACTAGAATGATTGTCTGTTTTTTTCTGACCAGGTTCAGCTCCATTGGTGTAAATGTGGTGTAGGGGGACAGTTTGATGTAATCAGGGTAGGAGTTTGCCAGGTAATAAAGTTGATTGTGAATGCAAGGAAGTAATTACAATGATGAACCATAGAGTCCATGCCGGAAAGGAAGGAAAATAAGGCTTGAGGGATATAAGGGATGGTGAAAATGTGGCAGGATCAATTGATTGTAGGACCAGTGAGATCAAAGAAATGTTGAAAATGGCTTAAAACAGTGTTTTAAATGGTTCAGTGGCTTAAAAGAAGAGTAATTATTCTCACTTATTTGGCTACAGTTCAACAGGGGGTTTACTAATCCAGGCTGGGGGTGGCTGCGTCTGCCTCCAGGCTGCAAACTGAGCCAGACTTGCTTCACATTCTCCTTGGACCAGAAGGCTGGATTGGGCATGTTTTTCTCATGGGAATGGCAAACGCACAAGAGGCAAGTCCCGCTACACAAGTATATGTCAAACTACTGCTTGTGACCTGTCTTGTTAACATCATAGGCCAAAGTCAGTCACGTGATAGAACCAACAGCAATGAAGCGAAGGAGCCACAGGCAAAGAGCTTGACCCAGTGATACAGCACATCCCATGAAATTGAGAGTTTTAGGAAGCTACAGGTTATTTTTGCATAGGCTTAACTTGCCCTTAGGATCAGTGTTGAAGAGGAAAACATTCCCATTGAAACTAGGCTGAGTTTGAGAACCCCCAGATATTTTTCATGTCCCTACTCTGTACATAACATAGTGACTCCCCTGTCCAGTAAGAACTACTAGACTGACAGCTGTGCCTTTTCTAAGAATAAGATCTGTGAAAGGAGGGAAGAAAAAGCAAGGGCCCTGGGAACCCAAATCCAGAATATGGCATCATGGTCAGGAGGGAATGTGTGCAGAGCAGCAGCATATGGCCTCACGGGTCATGTACTGCACACTCCCATGAGGTGCCACTCACAGATTGCTATATGAATGGAGCCTCTGATGTTGAGGATGCATTCATGGTGGCCCTGAATATGAGTGGAGATATTCAGGGATAAGGGGGTGCTGGGAGAATTGACCATAAACTGCAGCCTATTACTGTACCCCATGAGGCCACCTCATGTATAACCTGTACAGTGCTTCACAATGATAATATTAATAATGTCTGCCACTGGTAGGTCAATTGTAGTTTACATAAAGCTTTTCAATTCATTACCACATTTGCTCTTAATAACAACACATTTTGGTGATTAAAAAAAACAGACTCGGGGAAAGGGAGGCAGAGAAATAAAGCAAATAAATGGGAGAGCTGGGATATAATCCAGGTCTGTCTGTTTCTAAAGCCCAGGCATTTATCAATATGCTGTGGTTTCTTCAACAACATCTCCGTATTGTAATGGAAATTCGCCAACAAACTCAGACAGCTCAACCAGCAGGCAAATAGACCAAATGCCCTGGGCGCACTCCCATCAGGGGCCCCACAGCAGTGAGTCTCAGACATGGAGTAGCCTGGACAGCTCTTCTACCTGCCTGCTCTCCCACCACATCTCCTGGGAAGTGGACTTGGACAAGCAACTGCATTTGTAGAAGTGACTGCAGGCTCAACACCGCAACAGCTGCTGCATTGCATCTCAAATTCCTCAGAGCTCAGCATTCCTAATGGACAGTTTGTCTGCAAGAATTCAAGGAGAAGCATCTATGTCCTTTGGGTAAACAAAGATCTTTTTAGAAAACCAAGAAAGGAAATGATTCCTCAAGCAATTCCTAATGAAGTAGGACTTGCATCTCTCTGTATTTGGCAAAAAAGTTCTCTCCAGTTTAGATAAACTTTGACAGCTTTCCAGAAGCAACGGCAGCCTGTTGAATAAACAGAGAACGTTTGAATTAAGATTGCTTAGCTCTCTTAGCATGTAATAGTTTTTCTTTTTTAACTAAAAATGAAAAACAATTTTAACTTGATGATGTAATCCTTGGCTTCAGCAACCCATGTTTCTTTAGTCTCTCAACTGGATTCTGGAGAGAAATTGATGCAAGTAAAGGGCAGGACTTAAGTTGACCTGAAACAGCACTTCTTAAACTTTAATGTACTTAAGAGTTACCTAGGGATATTGTTAAAATGCAGATTATAATTCCATAGGTCTGGAGTACAGCCTGAAATTTCGCATTTCTAACAAGCTCACAGATACCATTGCTGCTTGTCCATGAACCACACTTTGAGCAACAATGGTATAAAATTTAGACTCTTTAGGATTCAGCATGGTTACTCTCCAGGATGGACTCTTGCTCTTTGCCTCTTCTCTCTCTCTCTCTTCACTGTCATTGAACAAGCCCACGCACATCGGCAGTGTCTACACCACCAATGCACTGACAATTCCAAAACCTCAGTGTCCAGTCCAAAACTTGGACTCTCTACATGGATGTCTCTAAATTTGGCATGCCCCAAATTGTATTCTTCATCCTCCCTCCCACCTTCCATATTTGTTCCTCCTCCTTGGTATCTTTTCATGTCCATTGGCACCACTACCCACTCAGATGTTCAAGCCAGACACTCATGAGTCAATCTAAATTCCTCCCTTCCCACTTCTTTCTTGATCACTTACGTATCTGTTTTTTAGTAATCAGCTTTACTAAAGTGTACTTTACCCATAATAAAATGCACCTATTTAAAGAGTACTGTTCTATAAATTTTAACAAATTATACGTTTATGTTATCACCACCACAATCAAAACTTAAAAGATGTCCATCACTGCAAAAAGTTATCTCATGTCCCTTTGCAGTCAATCCAACACTAGCCTAGACCCCTAGTAACCACTGATCTGTTTCCTACTGCTATGGTTTTGGCTTTTCTAGAATTTCATGTAAATGTAATCATTACAGTATGCACTCTTTTCTGCCTGGCTACTTTCACTTAGCATAATGCTTTTGAGATTCAGCCACGTTGTTGCATGTATCAGTAATTCAGTCATTTATATATGTGTATAGCATTGTTGTTGTTAGTGCCATTGAGTCAATTCTGACTCGTAGCGACCCTGGGTACAGCAGATGAACCCTGTCCTGTCTTTTTGCGCCATCCTCTCACCTTCCAGTGCTCTATCAGACAATGCTCCACTGCTATTTGTGGGGTTTTCATGGCCAATTTTTTCAGAAGTGGGTGGAGAGGTTCTTCTTCCTAGTATGTCTTAGTCTGGAATCTCTGCTAAGACCGTCCACCACCATGTGAGACCCTGCTGGTATTTAAAATACCAATGGCATAGCTTTCAGCATCACAGCAATAGACAGCTGCCACAGTCTAACAACTGACAGACGGGTGGTGTGGTTCCCCAACCAGGAAACAAACCTGGGCAGTGGTGGTGAGAGCACCGAATGTTAACCACTAGACCACCAGTGCTGGGTAGCTGTATAGCGTACCATTGTATAAATTCTCTAATTCCACTGGTAGCCATTGAATGGCTGGAAATTAGCTATCTCTTTCTATTGGCCCAGAAAAGAAAAAAGCAATAAAACTAAAGCTGATTCTTCCAGGATTAATTGCAGTGCAGGGTTATCCCACACATAGTGAAGAAAGTCAAGATCACATACAAAATCAAATATATTTTTTTAAAGGGATTTTCCACATTATTAGTAGATGTGTGTGTGTGTGTGTTGCTGTGTGTAAGTGTATGTGAATACACAAGCTTTTAGAGCCATAGGAAGAAAATAAACAATGAAGAGACAGAGGAAAAGTCCCCACTCATTTTCTCCTCTATATATGATGGCCTCCTTGCATCATGGGGAGAGATGGAGGATACTATAGATGAAATGCCCAGCATAGATCAGGTTACAGGTGGGGTTCTGAGGGATTCAGGGCTTAGATCCAGTTCCAGGCAGAAGATTAGAGACTACTTCAGGCCCTGGCTGAAGAAGGACCTAAAACAGAGATAACCTAATGGGCCAGACTCCACCCATAACAGCCCCTATCACCCCACAAGAGGCATCTGTAGATGCTAGCTAGCCCTTGGACTCTAAAAGGCCATTGTTGGTATCATGACTAATTCATAAAAGATGTGACACAAACCACCCAATCAAACTGCACTGGTTATATCTCTGCTGCCTCCACAAGCTGACTATTTTTTGTTTGTTTGTTTGTTTATTGCGGTAACATTGGTTTATAACATTGTATAAATTTCAGGTGTTCATCATTATACTTCTATTTCTGCATGGATTACATCATGTTCTCATGTTCACCACCCAAATACTAATTACAGTCCATCACCACACAAATGTGCCTAATTATCCCTTTCGCCCTCCTCCCTCCCCGCTTCCCCTCTGGTAAGCACCAATCCAATCTCTGTCTCTATGTGTTTGTTTCTTGTTGTTATTATCTACTACTTAATGAGTGAAATCATTTGGTATTTGACCTTCTCCCCCTAACTTATTTCACTTTGCATAATACCCTCAATGTTCCTCCCACCCTCAATTTTTTGGAAGAGTTTGAGAAGGATAGGTATTAAGTCTTGCGTGTTTGGTAGAATTCACCAGAGAAGCCGTCTGGTCCTGGACTTTTATTTTTGGGGAGGTTTTTGATTACTGTTTTGATCTCCTTACTGGTGATTCGTCTATTCAAATTCTCTATTTCTTCTTGAACCAGTTTTGGAAAGTTGTATGATTTTAAGAATTTATCCATTTCTTCCAGATTGTCCAATTTGTTGGCATATAGCTTTTCATAGTATTCTCTTAAGCTTTTGTATTTCTGAGGTGTCGGTTGTCATTTCTCCTCTTTCATTTCTGATTTTACTTATTTGAGCCTTCACTCTTTTTTTCTTGGTGAGTCTGGCTAAAGGTTTGTCAATTTTGTTTATCTTTTCAAAGAACCAGCTCTTGGTTTTATTATTTTTTCTATTTTTTTTTTTTAAGTCTCTGTTTCATTTATTTCTGCTCTGATTTTTATTATTTCCCTTCTTCTACTGATTTGGGGCTTTGTTTGTTCTTCTTTTTCCAGTTCCTTTAGGTGCATTGTTAGATTATTTGAGATTTTTCTTGTTCGTTGAGATAGGCCTGTATTGCTATAAACTTCCCTCTTAGAACCAGCTGTATCCCAATAATTCTGGCGTGTCGTATTTTCATTTTCGTTTGTCTCCAGGTATTTTTTGATTTCTCCTTTGATTTCTTCATTGACCCAATCTTTGTTCAGTAGCATTTTATTTAATCTCCACATATTTGTGGCTTTTCTGATTTTCTTCCTATAGTTGATTTCTAGTTTCATACCGTTGTGCTCAGAAAAGATGCTTGGTATTATTTCAATCTTCTTACATTTATGGAGACTTGTTTTGTGGCCTAATATGTGATCAATCCTGGAGAATGTTCCATGTGCGTTTGAAAAGAACGTGTATTCTTCAGTTTTTGGATGGAATGTTCTATATATACCTACTAGGTCCATCTGTTCTAGGGTGTCATTTAAGGTCAATGTTTCCTTATTGATCTTCTGTTTGGATGCTCTATCCATTGGTGTAAGTGCGGTGTTAAAGTCTCCTACTATTACTGTGTTACTGTGTATTTCTCTTTTTATGTCTGTTAATAATTGCGTTATACATTTAGGTGCTCCTAAGTTGGGTGCATAGATATTTACAAGTGTTATATCCTGTTGTTGGATTTGTTCCCTTGATCATTATGTAATGCCCATCTTTGTCTCTTTTTACAGGTTTTGTTTTAAAGCCTATTTTGTCTGATATGAGTATTTCTACCCCAGCTTTCTTTTCATTTCCATTTGCATGGAGTATCTTTTTCCATCCCTTCACTTTCAGTTTGTGAGTGTTTTTAGGTCTGAAGTGTGGCTCTTGTATGCAGCATATTTACGGGTCTTGTTTTTTTTATCCAATCAGCCACTCTATGCCTTTTAATTGGAGCATTTAGTCCATTGACGTTTAAAGTAGCTATTGATAAGTATGTACTTATTACCATTTTTTAACTTTTTTTCCTCAGTGTTTTAGTAGTCCTTCTCCGTTCCTTTCTTCTTCTCTGGCTCTCTTCCCTTGTGGTTTGATGGCTTTCTTTAGTATTATGTTTGGGTTCCTTTCTCTTAGTTTTTTGCGTATTTATCATAGGTCTCTGGTTTATGATTACCATGGGGTCCTTATACAGTAACCTACATACATAGGAATCTATATTAAGTTGATGATCTCTTTAATTTGACCTCTGTCTGAAAGCTCTACTCTTTAACTCCGCTCCTCCCACATTTTGTGTTTGCCATATCATATCTAACCTCTTTTTTGTGCATTTGTATCCATTACCCTCTTATCCATGATAAGAATTCCATGATAAGAATTCATGGAAATAGATAATTTTTCCTACTTGTGGTCTTCTCTTTTCCCCTTAAATAAGTCCCTTTATCATTTCTTTTAGTACTGGTTTCTTGGTGGCAAACTCCTTTAATTTTTGCTTGTCTGGGAGACTATTTATCTCTCCTTCCATTTTGAATGATAACCTTGCTGAGTAGAATATTCTTGGCTGTAGGTTTTTTCCTTTTAGCACTTTAAATATATCGTGCCACTCTCTTCTAGCCTGTAAGGTTTCTGCTGAGAAGTCAGCTGATAGCCTTATGGGATTTCCTTTGTATGTAACTTGTCTTTCTCTTGTGGCTTTTAAGATTCTCTCTTTATCGTTAATTCTGGACATTTTTGTGTCTGTGTGTGTGTGTGAGGATGTTTATCCCACTCTTGAATGTAATGGGAAACAATCTAAATGTTTAAAATAGGAAGCAATTTCACGTCCTTCCATAGGGACTGGTTACATAAATAATGATATGATGATGCAATGAAATGTTGCTCAAATATTAAAAATGATGGTGTAGATCAGGATACTTTTTCTAAAAGGACCAATAGTAAATATTTCAGGCTTTGTGGGCTAGGTTGTCTCTGTTATAACTACTCTGCTCTGCCCTTGTAGCTTGAAAGCAGCCAGAGATAATACGTAAATGAGTTGGCATGGGTGTGTTCCAATTAAATTTTATTTACAAAAAGAGACAGTGGGGGCCAGCCCGGTGGTGTAGTGGTTAAGTTCGCACACTCCGCTTTGGCCGCCCAGGGTTTGCAGGTTAGGATCCCTGGCACGGACCTATGCACTGCTCAAGACATGGGTGGCAGGCGTCCCACATATAAAATAGAGGAAGATGGGCACAGATGTTAGCTCAGGGCCTATCTTCCTCAGCAAAAAAAAAAAAAAAAAAGGAGAGAGTGGGCAGGATTTGGCCCTCAGCTATGGTTTGCTGAAACCTGGTATATTTAAAGGTTTCCTTGGCATATAAAGGTGCCCACTTATATTGATAAATGAAAAACTCTTGGGTTAGAAAGCATATAATATCTTTAAAGAATAATAACAACAAGATTTAAGCCTAGAAAAAGCTCTGAAAATGGCAGGATTATAGGTATTTTACTTTTTTTTCCCCTTTGTGCATACTTTTTGTATTTCTTTTTTTCTCAGGGGAGGGGGATGTAAATCAGAAAATGGTGTTTTAACTTTAAAAATAAATGTCACATTCTAGAGAGACTTTCCTAATATGTAGGTAACAATGGTACTCTTAAAATCTTCCAGTTTTTGACCAGCATCATCCAACTCAGAAGCCAAAAATGCCACCTTGTCACCAGGCACAGCATTAGTGGAACAAGCCCAATCCAAACCATTTTTAATCAGGTATGGCTTTTTCAATACATCCTTCCAAATTCACCTGAAGGCTCCCCCTAATCTGTGTTCTTCCCTGAGTTAGAAGTGGTGTGACATTGAACAACTTTTTAAACTTGCAATGGAGCCCTAGGATGCTTCTCTCTGGGCTCTTCCTGCAACAAAAGTCCATGATTCAGTGACTCTACATAGAGGCACCATTAGCTGTTCAAAGAGAATTGTTTCGGTGCTCTCATGCCTATTTACCTACAATGGTTATAATAGCTAGGAAATTGAAACTTTGAGGGCCTCCACTGCCTACTAAAAAGTTGTTGAATGCTGTTGGTTGCTCCTAAAGCCTCCCAAATTGTGGTCACGGGACGTGGATAGTTTCCATTCATGACCTCAGGTGAGCTCAAGTTGACAGTAGTTTAAATTGAAATTATGCCAGCTGAACAAGAACTATAATTTAATCCACTTGCTATTTAAGTTGGAAAGAGAGCCCATTCCAGAGAGAAGAGATAAAATTTAATTTGTTGAGAGGTTAGGTTTAGAAGCAAAGCCAAAGGTAAGGAGATGCTCATAAGAAAAACTTATCATTAAATTCTACTTTCAAAGATATGCCTTTGCTCAGCATATCTGAGAAACCAGAGGTCTGCACATTTCCCATCTGGGGCTATAGTGTCCATGGTCTACAGGACTGTAGCAAAGGGAGAGATTTGGCGAGCAGACAGGGAGACAGCTAACGCATGAGCATTCCTTCATTTCCAGAGAGTTTCAGTTAAGGGCAAATTGTTCATTGGGTGGAGAGCCAGAGTTGCAAAGTAGGAATGACAGCCCTAACATTTTCACCACGCATCGTTGTCCCCCTCTCCCAATCCCAGCCTCCTCTCTAGCCCTCTTGGGGCCTCTAATGAGCTCTTCCTGAGGCAAAATTCCTATTATCAACAGAGAATGGGCTCCCAACTGACCTCTGTGAAATAGCTTACCTTTCACCTGCTATGCTCCTTCTTCACAACAGTCTCTCCACAAACTGTACTGTGAGCTGGAAAAGGAACTTTCTGAGGCTAAAAAAAGTGTTTGCTTTGTCCAGCTAAGAAATCTATGTTGGCAAAGAAATCAAGCCAGAAACAGTAAGAGGGGAAGAAAATAAATAGGGGTGAGGTTGGAAGAGGCCTTGTCTCTAGTGTGATGCCTTGGGCACCTTCCATTTTTACTTGGCTTGAGCTTCTGTAGGGTTGTGGGGAATCTAGATAGACATGAAATGTCATTAATGACACTTGGTGTCCAGTAGGGTTGGGGGATGCAGGTTACTGGTTACACCAAAATCACAGGTAATTAGGCATCATTGTGTGTGAGTGTGTGTGTGTGTGTGTGTGTGTGTGTGTGTGTTTGTGTGAATACAAAGCCATGTTTATACAGAGTATATTGGAAAACTGCGAGTATGGTTCAAAAAGAACGGGCTTAAAAAGTCAGGTAAGTGGAATGCTAATCTGAAGTTGGCCCTGGTTCTCTTAGCAAGAGGCCGGAAAAGTGGGTCAAAGGCCATAAAGATGGCTAATGAGGGAAATGCACCAGGGAAGACTCAACTGGCAAAGATTAATGAGTTTGCCCCATTAATTGTCATTTACCAATAACTCACCAACATTATGCCTCTCTTTTTTTTTTTTTAATTTTTTTTTATTTGTTTATTTATTTTTCCCCCAAAGCCCCAGTAGATAGTTGTAGGTCATAGCTGCACATCTTTCTAGTTGCTGTATGTGGGACGCCGCCTCAGCATGGCCGGAGAAGCAGTGCGTCAGTGCGCGCCCGGGATCCGAACCCGGTCCGCCAGTAGCGGAGCGCGTGCACTTAACCGCTAAGCCATGGGGCCGGCCCCTATGCCTATCTTTTTAACTATTGAAGCTGAAACTGTTGTTCGAAACGTTGATTCAGGTTTTCGTTCTTTTAACGTTCAGCAAATATTTACTACTGAGTTCCTATATTCCTTATTACTCCAACTCTCATTCACAAAATGCCAGCATGCACGTTATCGGGGAACTTGTTAAAAATGCAGAAGCCCAGGCCCCATCCCAGCCCTACTGAATCAGAACCTGCATTTTAATAAGATCCACAGGTAATTATTATGCATATTAAAGTTTTAGAAGCACTGGACTATGTGATGAACATTTGTTGTATGAATAAGTAAAAGGGTCAATGAACACTGTTGGCTCATGAGAGCTTCCGAGAGTCAGGATAACCCAGCTTTGCTGTATTTACATGGGGAAGACTCCCCCAGCACCAACAGTCACATGAGCAAGTTTGGCACCTAAGCACATTGGGACTCTTGTGGCCCACCAGTACAGAATTAGGGTGGGCGAAGAGGAAAAATTGGCCCTCTATAAGCTGAGAGAGCAAGGGCTGCTGCCCAAATTTTATTATCTAAAAGGGCATTGAAATATTGGGCTTGATGTGGATGCCATTATCCAAGAGGTTACTCTGGTGTTCAGTGTATAGCAGGCTATGTTTTAGGCTCCAGGTAGTAAGTTTGTTTTGGACTCAACCAAATGGGTTGGGGTAAAAGGCCAGGTCAGGGCCTGGGTTACAGTCAGGCAGATAACCTCAGAAAGAAGCTTAGATGACAAGGCTGACAGAGGAACTATGTGGATGCTAAGGGCTCTATCTGACATACCTGACTTAGACCAGCAAGAATGATGCAAGATCCCATCAGTTGTGGGTTGGGAAAGAGGTTCTGTGTGGCTCTGAGCTTGTCAGTAGTATACTGGCTGCCCCAATCAAGTTGGGCCCAAGGCTTGGAGGGTTTGAACCTGTCGGTTAATAATCAATGGTGCAGGCTGAGAAGTAGAGTTTGAGGAAAGGCTGGGGCATGTTCCGGCCCAAATGGAGGAGAGTGGTGGAGAGAAACAAGGATAAGTATTCATACACAGAAACCAACACACACCCTTTAAGAACAAAAGAGCTCGATATTATGGAATTAAAAATGAGGAATTAACAGGTATTACTACAGCAAAGTTGGAACTGACCACAGGGAAGGATGTGTCTATTCTTCCAGCTTGTTCAGGGTTACTACTCTGTCTTCCATTACCCAGTGGGCTCTCTAACAAATGAAACACAAGAGCTATGTAGACAGTTGTTCCTCGGGCTTCCTGATTGGCTTCCGTTATATTCCTTCCCTGCTGAAATCTTTTGCTTAAGAGATGGTTTATCTAAGTACTGTAAGCAAACTGAGGTGACGCAGTAGTGAGGCAGGAACAATTTGTCCAGAAATCCCTGTTAATGATCGGATGCAAATGCTTCCTGGTTAGACTAAGCCAAGCTCATAAACATCTGCTTTTTGTCTGCCAGAAATCCAGCTCCTCATTATTCTTAGATTCGTCATTTCCCCACTCTTTTTCTTGAATAACTGCCCCTTTCTACTCCCAAATCATGATGTTCCATAGGCTCCTGCACTCTGGGCTCCAAGGCTGGGCACCACATTTCTATGGCCGCAATGATTGGCTCAGGGCTAGGCACATGGCCCAGACCCAAGCCAATCAGTATATCTCATTATCCTCTCTTCTTCCAGCTTAAGTACTGAACCTGTTACCCAAGCTGGTCTACTGAGACTTAATTCCGGAACTTCTGTCAAACTGATTAGGGAATATTTCTGATGCACTGGGAACTGGAAGGATGTAATCCTAGTGTTCCTGGGAAGTACTGTAGGAAGAGGACCTGCTTGGAAGTAAGGCCATAATGGAGGAAAGAAAAATTCAGAAATGAGTGTAAGAGAAAGAGATAGAGAAAGACAGAGAGAGATTGAGAAAAAGAGAGGGGTGGGGTGTGCTTTTGATACCTCCTGAGCCCTTGAATTCAGCTATGCCTCAAACTTGTCCTATTCTGAATGCTTCACGTTATATGAGCCAATAAATTCCCTTTTACTCGTTGAACCAGCTGGTCCTCTATCTCTTGCAACCAAGAGTTGAAGAGGATGCTGGGGTATCAGCAGACCCTTCTGGCACTGTCCCACTGAAACAGGCATTTTCAGGGTTGGACATCCTCAAAGAGGCAGTGCTGGCTGGATCATTTTAAAAATGAGGAAACAGACTTAAGAGAATCAGCAAGACTGTCTTTCAACCTTTGGGAAACTACAGGTTAATAAAACTAATAGTTTCTATTTATTTAATGTTTCTTTGATCCATGAATTGAACGAATTATTTCTCATGTGTTAGTTAGTACCTTTAATCCTTATGATAACACAATAAGAAAAGCACTATTATCTCAGAAAACAGGGTCAGAGTGGTTAAGTCATTCACTTTATGTCACACAGCCAGTATATCTTCTTCACTTTGTCTCTGAAAAGAAAAGCTTCAGTCCATTGACTTTTTTTTATCCATTGATTTTCAAAGCCAAAATGCCTAATTGATTTTTGAACCATTTAATTAGCAAATATTACTTGAGAACTTACTATATATCAAGAGGTTACATGAGCAGGGTTATCAAAGCACTTTATGGCCAAGTTGGTCCTAGTGAAAACATTACAGAGAGAGCTGGATTTTGAGTATTCTGGGGTGGCTTAGCCTCCAGTAGTGGAAAAACTATTGAAATGCTAGTGTAGTCTGCATTTCTGCTTTTGCAAAGGATGACTAGATCATTTTTTCCTGTAATTATTTAAGGTATTCATCAGCAATACACACAAAGCACCCACTAGGACCTAGAGGCAAGATGGTACCGTTAAATAAGGCACACAGAGAATTTTTTAAATCCCATAAATTTAATCATCTTAGCTCTATGATATAAACTAAGGATTTTACTCAGTGGGAATGAAAAATCATAGGTACTGGAGCCATGCAGGATCTAGGTTTCCTTCTGGGGTTCTGACTTTTTTTTTTTACCACTAGCTATTGGCTTCTCAACTTTTCTGAGCCTCAGGGTTGTTTTTCATCGCTGCAATATTGTTAGTTATAATCTTTTTCACAGTGGCTGTTATGATGAATAAATAGACGTATGAGACGTGCCTTGCCCAGCACCTGCCACACAGTAGCCACTCAACACACCTCTCCTCCTCGGTGGAAAGGAGAGACTGAGAATTTTGAGGTGAGAATTTTGGAAATTATTCGCATGAGCTTATTGCTCCCGATCAAGCTAACACTTCTTTAAATTAATCTGATTAACCTTTAAGTGAATGAAAGAGCTTCTGATTCAAATACTATTTGTCAACAATTCGTTTGTGTGTTTTTAATCCATGTAGCTCTAAAAAACTTCTTAAAATAGAAATGCTAGTTAAAGATGAGGTCAGAATTTTGTTTCAAAGTTGGCAATTCACCTTTATTGTTTCCAAGGGGAAAAAATAAAACTATTATACTATAAATCCTCCTGAGACTATGTTATGGAGTCTACAGGATAAAGTGGAACAACAAATAATGTATCCATGACATTTCATATCCCTTAAAGTATAAAATGGGTATTAAGAAAATGGACAACATAGAAGAAAGTGGAAGAGAAAAGAAGACAAGTTACATTATTAAATAATATTAAGTGTTGACTCTTTAAGCCCTTATGTAGACTGCGATATTTTTCCTGTTAGACAGAGTTGGACAGAATTAGCATATGAACCAACACACTCCAAATTCTAGAATAAGAAAAAAGGGAAATGGGGGCCAGCCCAGTGGTGTAGTGGTTAATTTCATGTGCTCCACTTCAGCAGCCCAGGGTTCACAGATTCGGATCCTGGATGCAGATCTACACACTGCTTATCAAGCCATGCTGTGGTGGCGTCCCACATACAAAATGGAGGAGAATTGGCATGGATGTTAGTGACAATCTTCCTCAAGCAAAAAGAGGAAGATTGGCAACAGATGCTAGCTCAGGGCCAATCTTCCTCACCAAAACAAAAAAAAAAAGGAAAGGAAAAGGGGAAAAAAGAATGAAAGAGTTGAGTAGATATTTGGAAACATAGCCAACATAACGTAGCCCTGGTGGTCTAGTGGTTAAGATTCAGTGCTCTCATCACCACAGCCCAGCTTTGTTTCCCGGTCAGGGAACCACACCACCCGTCTGTCGGTTGTCATACTGTGGCACCTGCCTGTTGCTGTGATGCTGAAAGCTATGCCACCAGTATTTTAAATACCAGCATGGTCACTCATGGGGGACAGGTTTCAGTAGAGCTTCCAGACTAAGACAGACTAGGAAGAAGAACCTGGCCACCCACTTCCGGAAAAATTGGCCATGAAAACCCTGTGAATAGCAGTGGGGCATTGTCTGATACAGTGCCAGAAGGGAGAGGATGGCACAAAAAGACAGGACAGGGTACCACTCTGCTGTCCATAGGGTTGCTGTGAGTCAGAATTGACTCGATGATACTAACAACAAAGCCGACACAAACCTTGGTGCTACCTCAATTGACCAATGAAAATGGCAACCAATAGGAAAAGGACTGGGAAGATTCTGTCCACCTTCCTGGAAGAGTGTGTGTGTGTGTGTGTGTGTGTGTGTGTGTGTGTGTGTTGTGCAGGGAGGAGAAGGGAGGACAATTGTAGGGAGTAGAAGGGGCCAGGAGAGGGTTTCCAGCAGCAATTCTCCTAGATTCCTTGAAGAACGTGGCCAGGATTGAAAGTTTTTCCTCCTCACATATGGTCCATATGGTGCCCCAGGGGCAAGCAGATTCAGAACAACCAGTACTTCCCTACCACTCCCTGCCTTTCCGCACCAGTGATCTTGGAATACTCTTTCCAAGCTGGAGCACCTGTTGTCAAAATACTAATGGTGCTACTGATAAGGCCCAACCAGGCAGGTGATGAAAGGAACAAAATGGGACATAGCAACCTCTGAAGGTTGTCATAAGAAAAAAATTTCCAATGAAAATAGTTCCTAATGTGTAACTGACCAGAGATGCTGATGAGCATTGGAAGAGAATTAATAGTCATTTGTTATGTACTTCACGCTGAAAGTTACATGTTTGTCATGAGCATTCATTTTTTGGAAAGGCAGAAGATCTGATTATCTAAAAGGTTCACAGTGAGATTAAGAAGCATAATTCAAAAACACTTTTAAAAGAAATTAGCAGACACCAAGATGCTCATTACTATGGTTGAGATTATTTGAAAGAAACAAATACTCTCAGAAAAAAAGCTAGTGAAGGACATAGGAGAAAAGCATTCCATCTCTCTTAGAGACCAAGGAGAGTCAGCCAGCCTTTCCTCTATGGCAGACAGCAGGGAGGTTTCTCCAAGGCTGAGGTTATTCTGTTTGTGTTTGGTGAATGGAGGCAGGGGAAGACCGTTTCCTCCCTGCCTGATGATTCGCCCTACTTCCTGTGACTTCCTCTCCTTTTCTTGGAATTCTGACCTCACTTGATCTAATGTACAACAATAAATTGCAGAGAAAGGTAGCAGGCTCCCCAAGGGAGACATTGGAAGGAATGTCTCCAAGCCATTTTAGGAGGCTAGGGAGGTGCTGTGGACTGTTAATCTATCCTTTGTTTATGCTACTGATTTCTGTTATCCCACTGACAGCTGCAAGTAACCGCTCACCTGGGACAGGAAGAAGAGGCAGGGGATGCGGTCCCAACCACCAGATCATTGTGCCTAGTTTCATTCCTGCTTATGGGGGTGCTACACCAGGACACACCACAGCGATGTCAATCAATGAATCATTGCCTTGGGCACATGTACCATTAAAAGATGGTTGATCCACATTCCTTGCCATGGAAATTTTAAGCTAATATTAATTTGACCATTTATATTCTGCCTGTGCCTTAAGTGAGCTTCCCCAGAAGCATGTCCTGAGATGTGGGATGGATTCATCAGGAAATGTTGCCAGGAAAACTGGTAGGTGACTGGGGAAGTAAGGTAGGAACAGAAGGAAGCCAGGCTAGGGGACCTTCCCAGGCACAGTCCATGGAGGGTGACTTTGGCTCAGTTCTGTGCGGGAACTGTGAAACAATGAACAGCACACCTCAGAAGTGTTCCAGTCAGGGGCGAGGGTGCTAGAGGATTCACTCCGCTGCACCTCTCTGTCAGTGGTTGAGGGCGGCCTCTGGAGACAGAAATTTCCAGGTGTTACCATTGCCAACAGGTAAAACCGTTTCCAGCAACTGAGGACAATTCCCATCAAAGAGCCACAGATGCAGGCTCTTGGAAGAGAAAGTGCACCAGGAGGTCGCATGCACGGAAACCATCCTAGGATCTGCGGGAACCCGGTGGAGACAGGCTGACATTGTACTGAGTGCCTTACCTCTGTTGTAGTGTTTAATTCTTGCATCAAGCCCACTCTCAACAATCTTTTAAAGTGGGAGCTCTTGTTATCCTCATTATACAGATGTGGAAGCTAAGCCTTAGAAAGTTTAAGTCCTCGGTCTGAGGTCATCCAATCAGAAAATTGTTGAGCTGGCATTCGAATTCAATTCTATGTGAGCCAAGGGCCAAATCCTTCATCGTGTTTATTTCTTGTTTCGTGGGCAAATAAATTTAGGGAATCTTAGACTTTAAGTGATTTGTTTCTTGATCCTTGAAAATTCACAATATGTATACCCATATAGACATCATGAAAATAAAAATTATTTTCCTGGGTTATATAAACATTTTTGCACATATCAAAGGTGGTTAAAATGTCTGTGGAACACTGCATGGCTCAAGGGATAAAACCAGGGCATGCACCAAATTAATTCATGACATTTTAGTCTTTATTGTATGATAGCAAATTAAATCTGCATTATAAGGGCAGCTTCATATAAAGAATAAAATGAATATGAAATTACACGCTCAATCTTGAGAAGGAGAGAATCTTTAAATTTGAGAGAAATTTTCCTTTATCCATTGCCTGTGAGGCATTTTTTTAAGGTTGCAATGATGTGTAGCTATATCAAGCTATACTCCATAATTCACTTAATTCCTGTTCTCTGCCATACAAACGTAATTACTGAGAACAATCAATTTGTTCCTATTTGATAAAGGACTAAATTAAGAATAGCAGATTACACTGCACCGAGTTTGAAGAATGTGGGAGATGTTTACTGCGATGCTAATGAAAGCTCCTCTGGCTTCTGGAAGAAGAATAATTTCCATTCCTGCTTCTCAAGCCAATGACTGAGGTTTGTTTGTCTATTTGCTGAGTTAGATTTGGTTTCCAAATAGCCTGCTGGAGACATCTAACTGAATCCTGGGATGGGGACTGGAAATGTCCTGGAATTAAGGGCCTGTTGTCTGAGGCAATTTTCATGAAACTACCTCACACAGTTCTTCCTTCTCCAGGTATTTTGATATTGTCATATTTCATGGCCCCAATTCTTCAGGTCTACCTATATCTGTGCCTTTTGGTAGTGCACTCTGTAGCAGATATATCCGAAGGAGACCCCAATGACCCATTCCCTTGTATCATCCCCCGCCCTGGAGTGTAGGCTGCACTGTGACTTGCTTATAACAACTAGAATATGGTGAAGGTGACGGGATGTCACTCCCTCAGTTTGGTTATGTTATAAAACTCTGTCCTAGTCAACGAGAGAGAGCGAGAGAGATAGTGACTCTCCTGTTGGCCTTGAAGAAGCAAGCTGTCTTGATGTGAACTGTCCATGTACAGGGCCACGTGGCAGGGGACTACAGGTGACCTCTAGGTGCTGAGGATCTCAGTCCTACGAACACAAGGAACCGAAGTCAGCCAACAATCAAATGAGCTTGGAAGAGGATCCCAAGGCTCAGATGAGACCCCAGCCCCTCACCCATACTTGGATTCCAGCCGATGAGAGGACCCAGTTAAGGCATCTTCAAACTTCTGACCTACAGAAATTGTGAGATAAAAAGAAGTGTTTTGTTTCTAACTGCTAAGTATATAGTGATTTGTTACACAGCAATAAACACCTGATACACCTCCCCCTATGAATGCTGGGTTAGACCGTGTGATCTGCTTTGGCCAATGGGAATGGGGAAAACACGATGGAAGTAGAGGCTTGACAAAGGAATCTTGTGTTTCTACATTCTTCCTTCAACTCTTGCTACCACCACAAAAGCACATGTGCTAGGTTGATGGGAGGATGTGAGATACACAGGGAGGAAAGCTGACTTGTCCCCTCTGGGTCCATCCTAGACCAGCCAGACCCCAGGCAACCCGCCAGCTCACCATAGACACATGAGGGAGCCCAGCGGAGATCAGCTGAGCCTGGCTCAGATCAGCAGAACATCACTCAGCTGACCTACAGACTCATGAGAAATGATAAATGCTTGTCATTTTAAGTCACTAAGTCATTTAAGGTGCTGTTATGCCACATTTGTGGCAATAGATAATTGCTATGTATCCCATTGCTGCAGAACACATTTGAGCTTAAACACATATATGACTGCCTGTTTGGAACTTTTTTTAAAATCAAAATACTTAAAAGCATAAAAGGAGAGATTGGGGAGCTCGTGAGAGAAAAAAGATGACCATTTGCTATAAACTCTTGACAAAAGAGAAATTCTTTTCCTGTAAGGTTTAAAATACATTTTTAATTTTCTTTAGCATTTTACAGAGCATATTTAAGCGACAGCAAAAACAAAGGCCACTTGAATCTTTTATATAAATCTTTTATAGAGGCATTCCATTTTTGTTCTCTTCTAAGGCCTCCAACTTCCTTATCCCTTTAAAGTCTCGGTGTGCTTATGCAGGAACTGTTTTGGAGGTTTTAGAAGGACAGAATCATGTGCAGAGGAGTCCATCATCTCTCTGTCTTCCATATCACACACCATCACAGAACTACATATATTCCCTCTAATAACACAGGGCTTCCCACAGGAAACCTTGTAACAGTCTGTTCCTCTGGTAGGAATGGGGAGGGGGTATGTGCCAACAGGAGAGAGGCCTGGGGATGGGGCTGGATACTCTCTCAGAGGCTAAGGGGAAAAAAGCAAATTGAAAGTACTTTTCCATTCTGTGGACACAAGCCTTTGTTTTGGACTCGTGGCTGTCCAGAAAATAGAATCTCTGGGCAACAGGAGAGTAGGGGATGCCCTTCTTTTCAGAGGACAGCTCTGTTTTTCTTTTGATCCCGACAAACTCCCCACTGGGAACAATAGAACACAGGAAGCATCATAATTCAGTTTTGATCCACTAAATGTCAGTAAAAAAAATGTACTGAAAACACTTTTAAGTGATTTTTGTTTCCCATTTTGGGAAAGCTAAGTGATGGAATTTTTCCACAGCCTGATTATCAACTAGTTTACTTGCAAACAACTGAAATACTTTGAAATGTTTCTTTTCTAATCGAGCTAAATGTAAACGTATTCAAATCTGCCTGCATTTATCTATTTAAGTTCCACATATATTTCTGTAAAATTTATATTGTCAGATGAAATGGGCCTGAGGCCACGGATGAGAGATGGGGAAGAAAACATGGACCCCAGGGGCAGAACCACGTTCACGTAATGGCAGACAAAACTGCTTCTTTGAGGAGTCTAATGTCTTTAGAATGCTCCATAGGGACCCTGTCCTAAAGATTTGATCAGCAAGTTACAGGGGAGCCTTAGGAAGCCATCTGCTGCTACTCTGGGTGGTCAACTTACAGGTGACAGTGCCAAGGTGACAGTCCAGGATAATGCATGCTGGGGAAAGATCTGACCAGCTGCTTCCAGGAGACCCAGCAGCAGGAATCATTCAAGCTCCTGGCCCCTTGCCAATCACTCACCACCCCGTGACTGGCCTGCTGGGCGATGCCAGGCACTGGGGAACCATTTGCCTTCTACTTGCCCTCCAACTTCTCAAAGCAGTTTTTTATTGGGGATCATCCCCCTTCCTGAAGGATTCATCTTTCATCTCTAACAAGTTGGGATTTCACTTCTGAGTCCTTATGTTTATTCACCTCCCTCAATGCAATGTTGGGTTCATACAAATACTTCATGTGTTCCTTCTTGACACGAGGAATCCCTAAACCAGCTACATTTCCTTCAAACTTCACTAAAGTATGAGGTAAACGCAGAAAGCATGGAGGGCAAGGAAAGCTAAAATTTAATAGCTATTTATAAGCTTTATATTCTTTTTCAGAATGCTGACTCAAATGGTGCTTGAAATGTAGAGCTAAGTGAAGGGTTCAGAATATTATTTTCTAAGTGACCTTCATAGTCTGACTTAAAGGTGCTAAGGCCTTAAAACGTTGGTTCCTCTTGTTTGTTATTTCCAGTACAAACCTCTCTCTACTTGTTTTACGGGACCAGATGCTCACATGCCTGCAAAAGCTTCAGCTAATTTTTCATTTGTGAACTCACCAGATCAATTCCAAGCACCCATCCAGTTTTGGTGATTACCTGTCAAAATGACAGTGACTTTCTATAAAGACTTCTCTTTGTTCAGAGGAAACAAAGGTAAGCTACTTCCAGATGATAGCCTTTAAGCAGTCGCGTATTTGCTAGAATACACTTCTGCTACCTCTAAATACAGTTCCTGGGTACAGTGCAAAGCTTCATAGTACAAAATGGAAAAAAGGCAGCTTGTCATGGTTAGAGGAATAATATTCAGTTTTCAATAGAGAATAGAGTTCATTTACTTTTAGGATAAAGCAATAAACTGTATTTTTAAAAAATTATATTAGTTAATTGCTGCATATATGTAGTAAAAAAGAAAAATCTAGCATACCTCACACACCAAGAATGCTGCTAAAATTTTAGGGTGTGTGATCTTTGCATTTAAAAACAACTATTGCCCATGGACCCAGAGGGAGTGTAAAATTGTAACATCCATCAGTCACCCTGTCAAAATCATAAAATCTTTCCTGTCCCACTTTCAAATCTCAAAACATCACAGAAGGAATATAACAACCACAATAGTCATATTTACAATATGCAATTTAACCGTAATGACACACATAAGAATTTCTTTATCACAAAGTTGCTTCCCTGAGACATTTGTGTCTTCCTATCAATCTGAAAAACAGCATTCAAGGGTAAGCATACTGTTAGCAGCACATTTCAATTGAAAAAATAATCTATCCAAAACTATGTCAATTTCCATCAAAGGATACAATCTGAAAGATATCATAAAGGTATATATAAAATACACTTATTATCACATTTAGTTGTCAAACATGAAGAATTTCAAATTTGAACGGAATTTCACCCAAAGAGTCAAAGTCCATATATGCAAGCATTGAGCTTCCCTTGCTTAGGAGCCCTTTATAGCTGCATCTCCAGGGTGCTGAGAAGCTGTTTCTGCCCTGATTCCTTTGCATTGCCTTGCCAGTTAATTCTTGTGCTTACAAATACACACCATAAAAAAAAAAAGGCAAACTATACAAGTAGCTTAAAAAGAAGTTTTTCCTGCCTTCAAATAGAAGCTGAAGTCATTTTTAAAGGAATCCAGCATATTTACTGTGCAGTTTCTTATCATTCCAAACAAAAGAGAAAAATAGCAATAAATACATTTTGCAATTCAGCAAATCAAAAAGAGGGATGTGGATTCTATGCATATTAATACTGATAGAATTGACTAAAGAATATTATTGCCTTCACACATCTTAAATATAAGTAGTGATTAACTGATGATATTACTGGAATTGCACATAATCAACCAGTCTTGTATTTGTTTTTGAATATCAAAATTCATAGTATTTAATAAGTCATAAATGGTACCCCTAGGAGGTACCTCTAGGAAGACCTTAACTCCTCCTAAGCAGGAGTTAAACTCCTGGGTAAAACTTCATAACAGTGTTTCTTAACTAGGTTCTGCTTTAGAATGCCAAAACAGACTGTGCACACTGCACAATGCCACACAAATGTCCATATTAAACTCAAGCAGCATTTCTCTAGAAGGTTTCTGAAATTTATCCATGAGCACTGGGTCTAGTGTCCATGTTGTTATTCCCTGAAGATCTCTAAATATCACACATCTGGAAGAGGACAAGGTTAACAACCAGTAAGCACATATGGCGGCTGCAGTCACTTCCCTGAGAATGGAACATTTTGCTTTTAAAAAGCAAGTTAAGGTTTCAAGTACACATATCTCCATAGAGCTGGTGGATCAAAACATAATTAACTGAAGTATCAGTGTATCAAAAGTGATCTGAAAAGACTGATTCATATTCTGTTCCCTACAAATATTCAGTGACTGAGAATTAGATGAATTCATAGAGATTTCATTGCAAAACAAATAATTAAAAATTATAAAAAAGAAAGAGAAAAATTCTAAATGCAATCACGAAAAGGTTATGAGGCCTATTAAGTTCAAGTAACAACTTCTTTGCACTAGAAGACAGTTCAGATAGTCAAAATGAAATGATCATTCTTGTTTAACTGTGAGGAGAGGGGCTCCTTGTTTGAAAGTTAGACAGCAAGGGCTTTTGAAAAGTCACCTTCACTGTTGAGATATGATACCATGCACAAAAGGTTCCCTTCCCAGTGCCGAACTTTCTCTTACGGGCTTGGTCTTGCACTGGGAGAATGTTGATTCAGTGACTGGCAGTTTAAGGAGGGACTCAAATAGAACACATTCGTTATTTTGGCAAAAGAATGCTTCTATCAGGGTAGAATTGATGGGCTTAAAGCTGCTATTGAAAAGGACATTCATTTGCTTATTTTTGTTAATTCTTACTAGCTTCTAGCATAATAAATGCCATTTGTATGGTCTAGGAGAGTTAGTTAAATAGAAACATTTTACCCCCTTTCTGGTCAATAAGGTCAATTTGTATGCATTTAAAAATACCCGTAAATAAATAATTTCTCTTCTCTTACGAAGCTGTGACCTCCGAATATTATTCTATTTTACTGTATTTTACCATTTGAGAAAGAACTTTAGTGTTCTAACTTTCATCCTATAGCTTGATTTATTTGTAGATACTGCCTTCTATCACAATTAAAATTTGTGCCCCTCTACACTTGTGCCTCCTATAACAATGAGGAAATGTGCCCATTCCATACATGAAAAGATATAAAAAACAATAGTACAGGTTCAAATTAAGTTGGAATAGGAATAAAATTTTGCCTGGTTTAAGTCAACAAAATCATAGCATTTTGATTTCACATGTAAATTTCACATATGGATGGAATTCGTTTGAAAGCTGAAACTGAAATTTTTCATTATTATATTTGCATCTATTATTTTAAATTACAGTGTATTTGTAACTATTAATTTGGCTTAAAGACAAAGATTCATTGGCAACGTTCAAAGGCATTGGTTAAAGGGAATTTGGATACCATTTAAGTATTAAATATACTAACTGTAAAAATAGTTTGGATTCACATTGAGATTTTTCCATACTATACAAAACGTTATTGTGTTTCAAGCACTGTAAATATATTGAACTAAATTCTCTTCAATCACGCTAAAAATATATCAATGCAAATAAAGATAACAGAACTCAGTGAGAAGTAAATAAAAAGCATTATTTCAGCTTTCTGATTACTAATTATATAGAATCAAAATGTTCTTTAAGTAGTTAGAAGTGCAATCTGATTCGGCAATAAGGGCCTTTCTTGACATTACACCAGTTATTAGAAGGCAGTTGAAGAGATTTTAGCCCAATAAGAATCTAGAAAATTTTCATCATAAATTCTCCCTACATAGGATTGGGACACTGTTTGGCATCTGATTTGTTTTTTAGGGACAGCTCAATGAATAAAGAAGGAACTTGTGCTTTATTATGTAACTTATTTTCATTTCAAATTCCCAAACAATAAAAGTTTTAAAGCAATGTAGGTAACTTTAGTAAGAAGGAACTTAGAATAAGGAATATTGCATCTTTCTCATAGATTCTATGAACTCTTCAAAGTGCTCTAAAAACACTATAAATTTGATTAGCAGCAAAGCATTAGCCTAGACAAAACTTCCCCTCTCCCCCCATATACATGTACATATACACACTATACATCAGCATATTCTATTAGTCTAACTTCAATCTGACAATTTGACAGTTATTCCCAAAGGCTGTGCAAGGTTACAAATACTGTCTACACTGTATCCCAGTTCAAGATCACCAGCACCCAAGTGGTTAAGAGAGAACCAACCCTTTCATTAAAACAAACAAAAAAACAAACAAAAAAAATTCAATCACATATTTTGAATTTGTTTTAAGATAAAAAAAGAATAAAGGGATACAGTGAATTGCCCAATATACTATTATTTTGAGTCCTATAATTTTCTTTATGTAAAACTATTTTTTATACATGAAAGGCTAGATGCCTTTAAACATAGTTTCAGCAATCCTAAGTATAAAATATTCCTTTGGAAAATATGACAAGGTTTTTTTTTTTTTTTCTCAACTTGGAGGAAAGTTCTGTGAGGAGTGGGGTTTTTTCCCGCAGGTGAATCGTGCAGCATTTTCTCCCAGGAGCACTCTGAGCCCTGCCATCCTGTATATCATGCGTCCTAGGAATGGAGCCTCCAAGCACTTCAGCTGTCATATAGCCTAGCACCGGACTTTCAGAAAGAGGTCCTGCGGGCACCATGGCATCTTGGTCTTTTCTCTTCCACACTCTTTTAGCAGCACCCAATCCTTGGGCATCTTGCAGTAGTGGCTGAAGTCCAGAACTTGAACTTCACAGGGAAAATCAAGTCCATTCAAAATGCAGCATTTTCATCTTTTGGTTGGGTGATTCTTGGTCCCCCATGGATAGGAGTGATACCTAGAAGATTCAGAGTGGAAGAGTTCTCTATAGTCACAAATATTTTAGTTCACACATTCAATTTCAAAAACAGTGGCTCAGGTATATAAGTAAATAAATCACAACGAATACAAAGGTGATTCTAAACATAATAGAATGGGGACATTTTTAGAAAGCTGCCTTTTGCTGAAGTTCAGTGCTAACATTGTCTTTCTCAAACTATGAACTCAGTAGGAACAGATAACCATTTATAGTGGAAAACTAAACACTCATTCAAAGTGGCTTATACATTTAAATGCCTATGTATGTTAAATATCTATTTTACCTGTTCATCAGTTAATTGGGGGGAAAAAAGCAATGCAAGTTGATTCAATGTAGATTTCTTTTTATCTTGTATATTGTCACTTCTCAATACATATTTCATTGTTACAAAATAAAATATTAATGTGTACCGCTAAGTATATAAGGATGATATGCTTGTCATCCATTCAGTCACAGAATTCAAACAGTTTTACTCTCACAAACAATTATAAAATTAAAGCATGCTAGGCTGTATTCTTCTGGTAAGGGAGCTAAATGTTTCTATGTGTAAAATATAATTAATCATACAACCCTGCAAATGACCAAGACTAGAGCTTGCTTTGGGCTGGCTGAGTTTGTTTTGACCTTGTTTCATTTTCTTTACACTGCTTCCTTTGTCTCCACTCAGTCCTACCTCCCCTTCCCAGAAGCCCAGAAATGAGGAATCCCCCATTTTGGTTAGGGTTCCTTGATACTATTTCTGTTTCTGTAATCATTTTCTTTCACTAATGCAGCATTTTGTGCCTGAGAAATTCTTCCTACTAACTGCCCAAACAGTCCCCTCATTATTTAAACAGTTCTAGAAATCTTCCCCAAAGATAGTTAGTAGCTCGATAATGGCTTTATCCCAAGACTTTCAGTTTGAAAATGGCATCTCTCTATCCCTAACTAAATATAAACTTTATGATCTAAGCTGAAAATGTGCCATATCTTGGCTTAATGCTTCAGTTGCTGTCTGGATGCTTTGCAGATGTGTATGTAAATCTGAACTGACTTAAGTTGTAAACTTAAGTAATACAGGAATTATGTATATAATTCTCTCTGCATGGTAATTAATCAAGATCATTTAATAACATTTTGCAATGATGACAATTAAGATGATGATGATGACAATGAGAACAATAGCAGATCTGGGTAGATACTGGTGGAGGGGTTAAAAAATGTTTCCATTTCTAACCATATTGCTGGGGCAGCTTTTCTCAACTTGTGCTCCAAGTAAAAGATGAGGAATCACTGGGGTAAACAAGGTCAACAGATTCCTTTCCTACAGTACATCTCAGAGTCTTTTATATGGCAACGTGTGTCAACATTCTCCAAAAATAGAAAATTGTACCTTCAGAGTTGCCCAAATATATTTGGTCATAAAACTTTATTTTTCAAGGAACATCTATTAACATCTTTGATAATTCTATGGAACCTATTTGGGAAAATACACTACTGATTTTAAACACCTCAACATATCCTGTGATATTTAGCATCCTCTATCCCTTGACTATGGAAAAATCATGACTGTCACAGCTGATCTGATTCATATTTGGAATTATGTGTATTTCTTGCTTATGAAGTATTAGGTGCTTCTAAGTAGAACCTGACTTATTTCTTGAGAATTAATTGGGAAAACCAGTAAACAAGTAATGGCTTTAATCACAAGCAAGGGTTATTTTTACTAGTAAACTCTGAAGAATGTTTCTCCCAAGATATATCCTATGATTATTAGTAGAAGCTGAAAAGGGAATACCATGGCTACATGGATTTTTAAATGGGTGATTCATTTTATTTTGGAGCATTTAAAGAAAATTTTATACCATATCCAACATATTTTGCTTGAACTTGAATTATGAATATAACTGTAAATAATTTTTTGCCTGCATTATTAGGTATATCATTATCTATTTATCATAATAAGAAAATTCACAATGTCTTTTAATACTGAAATATGTCTTTGGAAGTAGAAGTAATGTTTGATTTTTCAAAAACTTAATGATAGTAGAACTGAAAAAGGATAAAAGTAGGTTTAAAAATAAGACAAATTATTTTTTGAAAAAAGGAAAGATAAGAGCTCTTGTAAGAGCTTCCCTAAGTTCCTTAAACACCTAGTTTTTCATCAGTATTTAGTTAATTTTCTGCAAAAATATGAAGTCATTCATTGCCCATGATCCTGAGTCTCTGAGAAAATACAGATAAAAAAAATGACAAGAGTGATCTTTGGTCCCTCTACAAGCCAAGGGCACTTGAAATAAATAGATGCTGAGAGTCAAGAACAGAGACATTCATACTATTTATGGAAGGCTGCATGTACTCAGCCCAAAAGTAGAAAATGAAAATTCAAAATCTCTCCAGGGATGGTGGGAGGAGAGTGATTATGGAGATGGTAATTTCTATTAACAATATACCTTTGGAAAATGAGAATTACTCATCATTTCTCTGCAGTTACAAATCACAACAGAACTAAATTTACAAAGGTAGTATTTTGGAAATACATTATCAAGCCAAAAGAGCAAACAGTTGAATAATCTAATGTGTGATTCATAAGAACAACTCGTTGAAATAGGAGAAGTAAAAAAAAATATTGGAGACTGAAATTAGATTCTCAAAAAAGAATCTAATTTCCACATAATGACCTTAACAGTATGTTCTTGAAACGTCTTTCTCTTACCATGCCTAATAGTTATTTTGGGGGAAGACTTCTAGAATAACTTAAATACTGGTCACAAGACAGCTTCACTAGCTGGAAAGAAAGGCAATTCCTTCAACACATAAGAGGCCACTTTGGGAGAACAAACTCCATAGGACCATGCCTCCTAAAGCTACTTTGAGCCATATAGAATGTGTATGTGGTTGCTTACAATCAATTTCATGATTCAGTTATGACAGGTTCCTTGGAAAAGTCAAGAGACAATTCACATGGAGTAGACACTGCCAGTGCCCATATCCCCTCATCCATGCCACTTCAAAGCATGTTGGCCTGACTTTCAACTGCCAGTGCCTATATTTCTTTTCCTGAGGATTTCTCTGGCCTCTAGAATCTGCTTGGTCCACCCTTACAAAGGCCAGAAATGCCAGGAAACTAACATCCCCTGGGCAACAGCCTCAAACAATGACTGATGGAAATTGGAGGACAAATACCTCAGCTCCCTCACTCCTTGAGTGGGTAAGTGAGGTACATGCTCTACCCTGGCTCTCAGATTTCCCCTGTGGGATCAAGGTCTAGTCACTCAATGGTAACTTGCTTGAAAATGAAACCTTTATTGAATTACTTCTTCAGTCCCCTACCAGTGCTTCCTGGAATCCTCTCAAATAAACTAATTGTCCTCAACTCTTTATGCCCAACAGTAAAATTGCATGAGTCCAGAACTGCATAAAATTGATAAAATAGAGTATATTTTTAGAGCATCAATAATAGAAGATAATACATAGCCCCAGTAAACTGAGGTTTCTTATTTAGGGTAAGCAAATGGCAACACGTAACAACAAATCCCTTTCTCACAAACATGTCTTAAATTCACTACTTGTGATTCTTTGTTTAGTTGCATTTTTCCTCTTGAATTCTATACAAATAATGGGTAGATTTCAGTGATGGAAATCTGAGTTTACAACTCTTCTAGAATGGAACAAACAAATGCTTAATTTAAAAAAACAATGTAGAAATGCTTTTCAATTTCATTACGTTCATTATTTTTTATGAGAGTAAATTACTACTAAGTGATTACCCTTTCTTTTTCAACAGAGAATATAGCAGCTGCATCCATACAAAAGATGGGCAACATACATTCTACCCATGGTAGTGTCTAGTCTAAGCCAAGATATTTTACAAAAGTGTTTAAAATAAAAGTTGGAAAAAATCCCTCTTGAGTCAAGGATAGAGAAATCAGATCTAACATCCAATGATCTTAATTGATCTTTCACATTTGAAAGCAAACTCTAGATCTCACCTGTTAGAAGTAAAATTGTAATAACCGCTTTCCTCTAGGACTTCTTCAATCACAGTCTAAAGTTGAAAAAAAAAATCAGGTTAGCATTTAATTAACAGGAACAGAATAAAATCCTTCAGAAGCACTGCAAAAACCTCACCTGCATCTGTTCATATGTTATTCCCTCCTCCAAATCAAAGCTGGTGGGTAGACCTGAAATAAATTGTGGAAAGTATGACATTTGGTTCACATTTTCTTAGTTAGACTTATTGGCAATTACGACTCAACTGTAGCGAAAACAGGTCAATTTCTTAATGATGAAGATGAGTACTTACAAGCACATTCCAAATTATCTTGGCTTTGAATATTCAAACTCTTTGTTTCTCTTCCTTTAATAACTTTCGGCTGCTTTTTGGCTGGCCATCACAAAACAATGCACAAGATTCATGGGCATTGCTCATGGTATAAATTGGCCAATTAAGTTAGGGGCCTGTGTGTGCGTGTGTGTGTGTGTGTGTGTAAGGATAGGTGAGGAGTGATTTCAAACACAAACTACTTAATGGGCAGGTGAGTTTTCTGATTAAGAAACACAAGGCAAAAGAGTATAGGTGCTAGAAAGAAAATAAATTCTTGGAGGCAGAAATAGACTGTGAAAGACAAAAAAGATCTGACTCTTTCATACGGCTGCCTAGAGGAAAATAAAATACTTTTAATGCCACAAGACAATACTACTTTTGATGTTTCATTTAAGTATGATATACCAGCACCTTAACCCACCCTGGCGCCACCCAAAGCAACGTTGACCAGCTTCCAGTCAAATCAATCAACATTGGACGCCGAGGAGTTCCCCTGCCACTTAGGAGAGACAAGAGAGAAGGGGTTGAAGGTTGAGGGGAGGCATGAGGATGTGAATCCTTGGCAGCTCATTTTTAAAGCCCAGTTTAAAGGTGTTCCCCAAAGTGCCCCCAGGCTCTGCCTCTTTGCTTTTGCCCAGGCTGCTGTGACAAGGGACGTGCCTGGTATGCCTTGGGGTGGGGCGTCCAGTTGCCCTGGAAGAGTCTGTCAGCTCACTCTCAGGCCACTGAGAGACTTCCACCAGAGTTCTCCATCAGAGCTACTGTAGTAAGAAGTCTGGCCTCCAGACTGGCTGACTGCCCTGGGGGATGCTGTTGAAAGCAAATGACTTGAGACAACAGTTAACTTAATCTTATGGATTTCTCGGGGACTATTTTAAATGAAATTCTGCCTACACAGGTTGGCTTTATCCCAGGAGTCCAAGACTTAGGGGAAGTTTGATAATTAATGCATGAAATGATTTGCCTAAATTAAGCAACAACAAAAGTACAACCGAAGTGAGTGCCTTTCACAGATGAGGAGATGAAAAGTCTTCATTTAACCATAAAAGCCTCACTTCTATCCATTCCACTGAGTGACATAACCATAGTTTATAGGGATTCAAAAATTATTTAGGAATTCTGAAACCTAAGAGTAGCTTGAAAACCTCTTCTGAGAGTTCAAATGTCACAAGAAGAGTTACATTACCCTGAGCCCCTCTTAATGGTCACGCATTTTTCATGTTTACACAGATCCTCACTATAACTCTACGATGTAGGTACCATTTTTATCCTCTAACTTTACAGGCAAGGAAACCGGGGTTTAGAGAGGTCAAATAATTTGTCCAAGGTCCACTACTAAATGGTAAAGCTGAGATTTGAATCTAGGCATCCAGGTTTCCAGAATCTGCACCTTTAATTCCTATGCTATATTGCCTCCCTATGTGAGATCTAGGCAAAAAAGAAATTTTACATATATATATATATATCTGAAGTGGATTCTTCAGATAAGTTTCAAATTTTCTCCATTTTAAATATTCAAACTCTTCACTCCTGCTTTTTATCTCCCTGGATGCTTTTGGGAATTTGATTTCCCATCATCAGATAAGCAAGAAGAAACAAAAGGAAATACAATTCACCTACACAGATTCTGATGTTTGTTTACAGTATTAATAAATGATCAAGGAAGCTGCTACAACTGGGTAAAATAAATCTCAGGGAATTTCTGTATTCCTACCTTAAGTCCCTTCCAACTATTGCCATAGATAATCGAAATAAACTCTATTTTTCTTTTAAATTGAAGATAATCTTTTAAGGATAGCTATTGATCTGTATATATCAATATATATATCAATATACAGTATTGATCCTTATATATCAATAAACAATATATCTTTGTGAAAGCCAGATTTCCTATGTTGAAGACCATTACCTGGTGGGTCATTTGGGGACAGGCTGTATCCACCTGATGAACGACGTGATAAATGGTAGTCTGCTGTGAAGACATTGGGCTCAATCGGTTCTGGAGATCCCTGAGACAACTGAAACAGAAAAAGCAGAACCACATCTTATTCTACACTCGGAAGTACATGACAGGAGACCTCTGGGTGGGGTTTTTCATTTCCCTATGTCTCTGCGCTGAAAATTTAGCACTCTGTGGTCTTTAATCCCTTGTAAATAGATAAAGACACATCGTCTTCCTTCCAAAAGAACTTACACGTTGGAGTCAAGTGACTTATAGTGAAAGCAAGTTAGACAGTTCCCTGGTCACATGAAAAAAAAAAAAAACTTTATACCTTATCACTTTATGAGAGCAAAATAAAAATGGATAGAAAAAGAATAGCATAAGCCTGGGACATCAAACTCTTATTTTTATCAGGCGTAGGAGGAATAAACTTCAATTATTAAACAGAATATGTTTAGCCCAAATCACAATCCTGTAACTTCTTTGAACAATGCCTTCTTGCCTGACCAAAGCAAACAAGTTTCTTAATATGTTTTTCTAAATTACAATTAATTAATTTTAATCTCCAAACATTAATTCCCAACAGTCTAAAAGAAAGAGTAATTCACCAAATGGCTGAATCTATTAAAGTTCCAATTGTTTAATGCCCTTCTGTAAAGCTGAATTTTTTTAATGGAATTTGAGGCTATACACATTTTTCAATCTCTTTTCACCTTTAATTCTAACCTGCACTTGGGCTGGCCAAGTTTTTGTGCCTGTGTTAATATAATATACTTTTAAAATATCAATTCATATTAATAAACCAGAAACAAATGGCATAATTTAGACTATGCAACAGTAGTTTCCTTGGATTCACATACTCTGTTCATGAATTAAAATACATCATTGTTCAATCATTTGAGAAAAATATTTGGGAGTATATATTAAAATTATACAACATATGCCTATCTTATGACCCAGCAATCCCACTCTTAGGTATATACAAAAGAAATGAGTACTGCGTCCATATACAAGATGGACATGCACAAGAAAGACATAAACAAGAATGTTCATATCACTTTTATCCATAATAAACAAAAACTGGAAAAACTTCAAATGTCCACAGACAGAAGGATAGATAGATACATTGTGGTGTGCTTATCCAAAGGAATTCTGCAAAGCATGAAAAAAACCAAACTATGGATACACACAGCAACATGAATGAATGTTGAGCATAAGAAGCCAGACACAAAAGGATACATAATGTGTGACTTCATTTATAGACATTTTCACAATCAGGCTAAGCTAAACAATGGTGATAGAGATCAAAATAATGACTACATTGTGGTATGTGGTGGGGTTTGACCATGAAAAGGCAGGCAAAAGCCTTCTTGGAGACTGGAAATGTTCTATATACTGATGTGGGTGGTCGTCACACAGGTGAACATATATGTAAAACATCATGGAGCTGTATATGTATCTGACTGTACGCATTACGTATTTGATACCTTAACAAAAACATTCTATACTGGCAATTGATAATTACTCCATCAATGTACTTTGGATACTGTAAATACAAATCATTTCTGTTTTTCAGTCTCCATGTTGCCAAACAAACGCTACATTCTAGAAAAGGATACGGCTCCATGTTTTTTTATTCTGAAAATGTATTTTCCGTACTTCAATGACAACTGATAAAATTAATAACCCATCTATAAAACGACAAATTGTAACATAGTGTAACGCAGGAGGATCGGATAGTCCATGCTTAATAACTTTCTCATCAGTGCTGTTAGGATGCCACAGAGATAGCCCCAAGCATTCTGCATTTCTCATATCCAAGTTAGTAGGTTGCTCCAACCCAGCTTCTTAATAAGTCTTGCAATGCTGAAAATGATTTCCTGGTATTACCTTCCAAATGACTTCAGATGGGACTGTTTTTCATATGGTTGAGCATAGGATTTAATTTGGCTGTCTGAAATGCTCATCCTAATTATAGAAAGCTTATTTAAGTCAACTTAATTATTAAGTAAACATCTTGGAATCATAAAGATTTCACAAACAAGAACATGCTTACAGCTGCACAGTAAAGTACATGAGTTGTGACCTGCAGAGGTCGAGATGGCCATTTTAAGAGGACAAGGGCAAGTTCTTTCCATTGAGTCAAACCTTGAGAGAGGAGTGTTTGAGATTTCCAGTGCTTGTGTCACATTCGCAGTCTCTTCCAACTTAAGAACTGCAAATCCTCTGAGACGGGCCCATGGGTGAGGCAGGGACTAAAATTCATTAATCCTGTGTTTGAATCTCAGATACTTTTATTTTTATTCTAGAAACTTCCTAGAACTTCTTTTTGCAGTTCCCTTTTGTGACATACATTTTGTTTCAGCAAATCTTTTTTGACCCTTACTGTGTTATGATCTGAGTAGGTTTCGTGAAACAGAGATGAAAACTGTTCAATCCACATATACTGATGATCTAGTCAGATTATTAGCATCATGCTGGGCACCATGAGACTTGCAATTTGACTGGGAAAATAGACTAATGCACAGGAAACAACAGGGTGATGGAAGAAATAATGAAGAGTGAAATGAAGCAGTGAGTTCTAAACTTACAAAAGAAGGATGCTTCCTGAAGACTAGCATAGTTTTCAGAGGCTCTATAGAAGAGACCTTGGAGCTGAGCCTTCAAGGATGGATCTGGGTGGATGGAAGAAAGTGAAGCAGACATTGCAGGTGAGAGGAACTTGAGGGCAAAGGCTAGGCATTTCATATTAATGGCAAAGTGATGAAAAGGATATGACATAAGTCCATGTTATGAAGGTATGGTCGCCAAAAACTGTACTCTTGGAGCTTACTGCCTAATTAGGGAGGAATATGTCTGTGAAATATCCACCCAGATATATGTAAAATTGCAACTGTGCTGAATGCATTGAAGGACGGGCCTGTGGTTCTAGGAGGTAACACACACATTTAACTTAGCCAGGGAAGGCTTTCCCAAAGAGTGACACTATGCTGAGAGACAAAATAATGAGTAAGAATGAGTAAAGGGTGGGGTGGGAAGAATGTGATAGGCAGAGGAAAAAGCATGTGCAAAGACTCGGGAAGAAGCAGCAAGGTAGACAGACAGACTTTAAATAGGGCCTGTGGTTGGTGCGGAGACAGCAAAAGGCAAGAGGGGTATGAGACGAGGGTGGAGAGAGAGGTGGGGCGTGGACCAAACCAGACTGTGAATATCATGGTGAGGATTTCGGCATTTTATACAAAGAGCCCGCTGAACGGGTTTCTGTGTGTGGGGCGGGGGGCGGGGTGCGTGTGTGTGTGACAGGATCAGATTTCTGTTTCGAAAGGATTCTCCTGGATGCAACATACATTAACAGTTTGAGTGGGGATGGGGACATCAGGGTGAATGCAGACAGACCATGAGGAGGCTCCTTCAAATAATGGACACCTAGAAAGCTGGATCCCAGAGTTTAGATGGTGAGGTAAGAAACTGGAAGCTACTAACATCTTTGAGTATGCTAATAAAAAGCAAGTGTTTAGGAACTGTTAGTCTGACAACGTGGATTGGAGAACAATGAGATTAGCAGAGAAGCTGTGATACTAATGCAAGAGAGAAGGGCTAAGAGCTTAGACTAGGTGGTAACCAAAAGAAAGGAACGGATATGGAAGATCAAATATTCTTATTTAATAACAACATTAGCACCTGTGGCCACTTATTGATCACTGACTACATTCTAGACACATTTGATACTCTATTTGGTTCTTACAACTACCCTCTAAGGTAGGCATTATCTTCATTTTACAGATGAGGAAACTGAGAAGTAAAGTAGTTTGCTCAAGGAGGATAGCTCGTTTAAGTGGCAGACCAGGGCTAGAACCCAGGCCTGTACATCAAAGGTCAAGCAAAACCACCTACACTACGAAGACCCCCCAGATATTAATGACTTATGGAATACAAGAAATAAAAGTGGAGCAGTTGAAAGTGACTGCAAGGTTTAAAGACTGAGCAAAAGAAAAACTGATGTTTCTGATGATATTCGATATAGACAAAGGAAGGAAGAAGGTGGTGAGTCCAATTCTGGACATAGCAGATGGCAAAGTAAATGTTTTCAGTAGGTGGAAAAATGGATGATCTGACAGAATCTTTTCAAGGCACCGGCCCCTATGCTGGCTGAGGTGATGATGAGGTTCAGCAGTTCGAAACCAGTACAGTGTGGCCCATTCCTGCCTCCTGAACGTTTGGCTCAGAGGTGTACCTCCTGTCTGCAGCATGTATGTTCTGTTTGGAAGAATGAATAAGACCCTCCTTCTCAACTGACACAAAAGGGCTCTCCTGCTCTGAATAAACACTTAAAAGAGCAAATGATTGCATGCACTTTTGAACACGTCAAGTAAATATTAAAGAGAACAGACTATATCACTGTTACCACCTCTTTCCTCCAAAACACTGATTTTGAGTAAATACTGAGCAATTTTAGCACTTCATTGGTCAATTGAGAATATAGTTCTTTTTAGGCAAAACCTAAATAGAAGAAAACATGAGAAACTACAAATATAATGTTGATTAAATTCCCCAAACTATATCTTCTTTTCCATATCATACAATAAGGTTATCTTTGCTGTAGAACAACTACACAAAGTACTGCGAATCTAATCAACTGAGGTAGAGTTCTGAAGGAAATTAAGCTAAACTTAAATGAAATTAGGTGCCAGAAGTGAGAAATTTTCAACATATTCCATCACACTTCACTCGCCAGTCCTCTGCTCTTTTTTTCCTTTATATTTTCCTTGTCGTCTTTGAGTGAATTACATAATATGTTAAGACATAACATACTGCCTTATTTTTCATCTTTTCTAACCTACAGTTCTTTTCTATTAGTTTTTATAGGACATTTTGTTAATGGAAATGTCCAGTATTTACACTCACTATTTTCTTATACTTAAACACTCACACACAGATACAGGTGCACCTTCACTTGCACGGCCCCTCATCAGCCCCAGGGATGCGCATGCCCACCCTCAGCCCCACTTCTCCCAGAAGCAGCCTTGCTGCTGTGGTGTTTACATTTCCACAAAGGGTCGTGTTTCAAACAAAGAATTCCAAAACTAAAAGAAGGCTGGAAACCACTATTCTATGGCAATCACAACCTGTAGCTCATCCTCCCAGAACCTTGACTCAGAAAACGAATGGTGGCCTGACCCCGCTGGGCAGGAGAGCCCTGATCCAGGAGCTTCTCCACTTGGTTTAAACAGATCGGCGCTGGGCACTGCTGATTTACGAGACTTCCACGGGACCCTGGTGAGGGCTAGGCAAATATAAGGCATAATTATTATATGCATAAAGAGCCATTAATTAAAGTCCAAGGAGAGGAGCAATCTGCCTGCCTGGAAAAGAGCCAGAAACCTGGAGTTAGGAATTAAAGAGATTTCCAGGTACCAAATAAGATAAACTTGACCTTGCTGATCTGAGTTGAACTGTAGATTAGGAACCGAAGAGAAGTGCCAGGAAGGTCCATGACTACAGGAAGCAGTTCTGGCTCATCTACCCCGTAACATGGAAATACCACTATGTTTTTTCTAGGTCATCTTAACTCAAAGTGTGGTCTGTAGAATGGCAGGTTGGCAGCATCTAGAAACTGGGCAGAAATGCAGAATCTTGGGCCAGGAATGCAATTGTATCTGGGTAAATATTTTGGCCTACCAGACAACTTGTCTTTCTAACAAAAAGTCTCAAGTCTGTAGGATGAACCACAAGTTCACAGTGGGCAGGCACTAGATTCTATACCCTTGCTACTCAACCTGCGTCCCTGGATCAGCAGCAGCAGCCATCACCCGGGAGCTGGTGGGAAGAGCACAATCTCTTCCCTTCCCCAGCCCTATGCATCAGAATCTACACTAACCAAGATCCCCAGGTGATGGACATCCACAATAAAATGTGAGAAACACTGATCCTACCAGGCCACTGGTTCTCAACTTTGGCTGCACATTGGAATCACCTGGGAGCTTTAAAAAAATAAGACCTCACTCCATCTCCTGGGGATTCTGATTTAACTGAAGTGATGTGTGGCCTGAGCACCAGAATGTTTAAAAGATCCAGGTGATTCTAATGTGCAGCCAAGGTTGAGAACTCCTGGGCATGGCCGCATGCTTAAAAGCCAACTACTTCCCACTGGGTCTAGATTCTTTTGTTTGTTTTAATCCTTGGTCCAAATGACATTTGTAACTTATAATGCAATAATTCTCGGCCCTGACTATATGATAGAACCACTTCGGGTCAGAAATCCAGCTAACCCATACTGTGCCTTTATGCAAATTAGAAGAAGTCACCCCTTTCCCAGAGGATGTGGCCCCAGTCACTCCCTTCATCCAGCTGCTCTTGGACAGGACATAACCTGTCCAACTCTAAGTGGCAGCTTTGCCAGGAGAGCTGTTTTCAAAATGCTAATACTCAGGCATTGGTCTGGGAGGACCCTGGCATCAACATTGGGGGAAAAAATAAAAACCTCTTTGATTATAAACAATTTCAAACATTCACAAAATTAGAGGGAACAGTATAATAAACTTCATTTACCCAACAGCCAGCTTAAACGTGGCCAATCTTGCTTCATTTCTCTCTTCCATTTCCCTTCCTACCTTGTCTTACCCCCAGGAACTGGAAAGCAAATCCTATACATCAAATCATGCCATCCATAATATTTCAGATTACTCTTTAAAAAATACAATTTTTTAAAAAACAAAACCACAATACAATTATCCTACCTAAAAGAAATTAATTCTTTAGTATAATCAAATATACAATGTTTAAATTTTCCTGATTGTCTCATAGATATATATTTTAAACCTTTTTTTTAGTTTCTTTAAGTCAAGAAGAAATAAGTTCATATATTGCACAAAAAATATCAATTTTTTTCTCCTCTCCCATCTCCCCTTCCCTCTTCTCCTCTCTCTTCCCTTGCCCTCATCTCCTCTCCTCTTCCTTCCTCTCTCCTCCTCTCCCTGCAACTTATTTAATGAAGAAAAAGGTCATTTTTCCTGGAGAATTCCCCAGTCTGGATTTTGCTGATTATCCCCATGGTGTCATTTAACGCGTTCTCTTGTTCCCTGTATTTGCTACAAATGGGTAGCTAGACCTAGTGCAGGGATTGGCAAACTTTTTCTGTAAAGGGTCAGATGGTAAATATTTTCAGATTTGTAGGCCATACGGTCTCTGTCACAGCTGCTTAACTGTGCCTTTAAGGTGAAAGCAACCATAGACAATGCAAATGTAAGTGAATCTATGTGGTTGTGTTCCAATAAAACTTTATTTACAAAAACAGGCAGCAGGCCAGATTAACCTCAGGACTGTAGTTTGCTCACTTCTAATCGAGAGGCTTGAAGATGCAGATTCAAGTTTTTAGCAAGTATACTTCACAGACAGTGCTGCATGCTTCCATGAGGAGGCACAGAGTGTCTGGTCGTCCCTCTTTTGGTGATGTTAGCAGCCACTGGTGATCCTGTCTAGATCCATTATTTCATTAGGAGCTGCAAAATGGCAATATTTTTTATTCCTTTGGTACTTATTAGCTGAAGTACTTCTATCAGGAGAAACTTTTTCCTCATCAATTTAGTCACTCTAAGATAGAATTCATAAAGGAAAGGCAGAATAAATTTTGATTCTTTCCTTTTGTAAACAATTTTCAAAATAATGACTTCATTACTTAGCATCCTCCAAAGGGATTTTTTTTTTTTTTTTTACCATCATGAACTCTTGGATTTAAACATTAGTTAATGCTTTCAACCCATCGTGGTTAGTATTCTTATTGATGCTCTAATTATCCAATAGATAACTGGCTCCAGTGGGAACCTCTTTAAGTTGGCTCCTGAGTCCTTTTGACACACCCCCAGTAGTCCTTGAGAGCATCCTCCCTATTAGATCTGTTATGTCAAGATATTCCAGTCTAATCTCATCCAGTTCTTGCTCTAGAGCTAAAATTGGCTATATTTCCAAGGAGCAGTGGGTTCTAAGAAAGTTCATTGCTACTTGCTCAGTTTCTAGACCATTTTAGTGAAAATATTAGAAAATATGTATGTTTTTAATAAGATTTATCATGAATTCATACTCATTCATATTGATCCTTCCAATTCCAATGTGAATTAATATCTGCTATCTTATTTCTGTTTCTCCTTTCTCCTCTGTTGAAAATCCTAGTTCCCAAAGACACATGCACAATTACTCAGATGCTTTATTTTCTCCACATTTCTAGCCAAGGTTGAGCAGACTGGACTGAAGACTACCTTAGGTGAGTTATAAATAAAGCTTAATTTCTTAGAAAAGGGCTTTTCCATTTTTTGACTCCTCTAAATATCCTGCTGAGTCTTAGGCCATTAATAAGTAGACACAATCATCCCATAATGACTCCTTCAAACCGAGACGTGGAGTCCCCGGATGTCAGGAGAAGTTTCAGAGGGGAAGGTGAAAATCAAATGTGCTTTATGTGCTGTCACCACTTACTGCTTCCATGGCCCTGGGGTGGGCAACTGTGTCAGTCAAAGGCTAATTGGCCACTCCTCTAAGATTATACATGGGATGAACAATCCATTTCTGAACAAAAATTGTCGCTAACAGAAGATTATGTCAGAAAAGGGGAAAAACAGAGGTCACAAACTCTTCTGACTTAGGTTTAGATGGGGGCAGGAAGACCTTTCTATTTTTATATAAAAACAGATGAGTATGTTACATCTCTCTCTATATATATATCAATAAAGAACACAACCAATATCAAATGTATTACACAGAATGTATATGTCCGTATAGAACATATTCCATATTCGATAACTATACTGAAGCATCTACTATGGCCAGGCACTGTGTAAGACCCTGGTGAATCAAAGATGAATAAGACACACTCACTGCCTTTGGGAGAAACAGAAATGTAAAGCAGACAAAAAGCTATTTAAAACACAACAACATGAGTGAAAAAGTGATTGAAGCAGAGAGAAAGGGGAGATTAACTCTGGACAAGGAAAATTAAGGAAGGTTTTTATGGAGGAGCTAGTTTCTCAGTTCAGTAGTGAAGAATAGGCAACATGTTAATATCCCAGGCTGAAGATTTCTTTAGCACACAGGAGCGAGGCCTGCCTCCCTGATCAGGAGGGTATATGCCATGATGGTGTGAACCACCACAAGCTTATAATATCAGAGTAGGGGACCATGGCATTCTTCACAGGAGAATTTAATCTGCCTCTTAAGCAGGTTGAAAATAAGGATGAATCTATGCCCCCTCGGCTTCCCTCACCCATGCTCCCTGCACGCCCTCTACCACCCATCAAACCCTGTTCTTACTTCCCCAGACCAAGAACAGAAGGTAGCTGCTCTAGTGAGAGAGGCTGCCACTACACAGAGGAAGGCAGACAAGGGTGGGGGGCGCAATTGGACAAAAGGAAATCTCTTTTCTATTGGGAGAGAAAAGAAAGACAGCAAAGAAGGGATGCAATACTGAAAACCTAAGTAATAACAGAAAAAACTATTTGCTTTAGGGACACACACTGATGGAAAATTACTGAGTAGAGGAAGAGTCACAGCCACCTTTGTGCATCAGACAGTTTGCAGCAGGAACATTCATCTCATAAAGCTAGGGTTTCTGTTAAAATAAATTTGTGTGCAAAGTGGATTATTCTGAATATCATTTCAACAAGAATACAAAAACCCAGCCACATGTAATCTTTTCACGGGAGATTTGAGCTTCTGTCTTTTTAAACCATATTTCTTGGTATTCATGATGCAATGTGTAAATATCATGAAATAAACATCTGAGGGCTCCTCCACTTCTCCTTTGATCTCCCCAGCTTTGTTTCTTGGCCTTCCTCGCCAACACAACCCACGAAAGAAATTTTGCTCTCTAATCTCTGACGAGGTGGGGTTTATGTTTTGTTTACCTGCAGCTGTGTCTTTTTTTTCTGTCTTCTGTTTGTGATGTGCAGACAGCACTGATGTAAGGCAACAAAGCAAAAACATACTGTTCGCATTTCTTATCAAAGAGCCCATCCCACTACCTGAACCATGAGTATATTTACACTTAAGATTGGATATGTTAAAGAAAAATGGAAATCTTAAAGAAAAATGGAAATCTTAAAGAAAAAGTTCATTGGCAGCACGACTGCACCAAAGTTTAAGTATATGATGAAACTTCAAAAAAGTATATAAAATTGGAGTCGGACCAAGCATCTTTACCCAGGTGGACCCAAATTGCCTGGGCCTTGGGTCTTTCAGGGACAGGGGAATGGGAGCTTGTGACCACCTCCAAGGGCTGTATCAAAATGGCTACCAACCAGGACAAAAGGATTTCCTGTCACCAAGCTGTGTTAACCAGAGATAAATAATTCTCTTTCTATCTGGTTGATTTAACTTCTTTGTGACTTGGTTTCTTTACATATAAATAGAAATATTTACTAGCACCCGAAGTCTAGGAGACTGTAGAGTATTGAAGACAGAAAGAAGTTAGAAATAGTTCATTCCACCTTCATAGGTGATAGAAATCACCACCTCAGAGGGCTAAATGGCTTGTTCACAGTGGCAAAGATCAATTTAGGGACTTGCTGAAGAATATTCTAATAGAAGATTGAAATAGAGGTCTCCAAAAAAGGCTAAAATATATGTATATATTTAAATTAAAGATATTTAATAATATTTATTCTTAGGAAAACATGCATTAATTCTGAAAGAACTTTCTGTTAGTCTTCTGAGAATGATGGCTTCAGAAATAAAGGTGAGAAAATTAGAGGCAAAGACATATCCTGGATTTAGTATCCTAAGCAGTGGTGTGGTCTCAATGTTTGTGTTCCCCCAAATTCATATGTCAAAACCTACCTTCCAAGCTGATGGTATCAGGGGGTGGGACCTTTGGGAGGTGACGAGGTCATAAGGAGGTAGCCCTTATATAAGTGTTCTTAGAAAAGAGGACTGAGAGAGCTCCCTTGCCTCCTCCATCATGCACAGATACAGCGAGAAGTCAGCAGTCTGCATCCCGGAAGAGGGTCCTCACCAGACCCGACCACGTTGGCAGCCTGATCTAGGACTTGCAGCTTCCAGAACCATGAGCGATAAACTTCTGCTGTTTATATGCTCCCCAGTTTATGGTATTTTTGTTATAGCAGCCCGAATGGACTAAGATAGAAAATGATAATATCCTTTAACAGAGAACAGAGCTTAAAATACAAAGCAAAGAAGGTATAAAATTTAACTCTTACAATGTGTTTTTGTTAGCCAAAAAGGAATTTCTATATGCAGAATACCATACCTTTTTAATTTCAGATTTCAAATTACAAGGGTTACTCTGCTGGCTGAAGAGGGATTTCTTGAATCTCTCTATAACCCTTCTTTTCAAATTGTGGTGCAAGGCTGGAGGAAGCTGCATAAAATGAGAAAACAATCATTATAAGTAAATGGGTCACACTGCACAGTTGGCTCCCTAGAAGCATTTACTGAGGGTCAGTGTAACAATATTCACTCAACAGGACTAAATATGAATTTAAATTTTACTCCAAATAGCATGACTTGATGTTATAATTTTTCATTCTACAATCCAGAAGAAATATATTACTCTGCTAAAAGGTTAGTTCCATTTATCTTACTGTTCTTTCATTTTATTGATATTATTTTTCATATAACAATTAAATGATATATTAATTACAAATATAAATTGAATTTTGTAAAGAACAGACTTGACAAGGAAGGATGCATCCTATCAGATGTTTAGGTGCTTGTGTCATGCACAGAAACATGCTAAACACTCTAACCATGGCCCTCATCCTGAAGGATCTGATGCTTTGGACCAGGAAATATGTATCTGCATTAATACAGAGTCAGATGCCTGCCTGTGAGTGTTCCTGAATATACAGCTGCAGAGAGATCAGACTGTAGGGATCAACTTATCAAGAAGAAAGAGAGAATGAATTAGCACATCTTAGGGTCGGGCCAGGATAAGTTCGATTTAATAAGTAAGTAGTAGGAAGTCACTGCAGAATCTTAGAAAATATGGTGATTGGATGAAAATGGGATTTCAAAAAATTGATTTTGTGGTACTTTGCAGGCTGGATTTATACAAGGAAATCAAAGGCCATGAAAAGCACAGAGGGATGAAGTGAAGTTTGGGAGAAGGATAACAGAGAAAAGAAATAGGGTCAGAATGATAAGGAGCCTGAGCGGAAGTAATGTTTGGTTTCTTTAAAATATGGAGGGGGGGCCGGCCCCGTGGCGCAAGCGGTTAAGTGCGCACGTTCCGCTGCGGCGGCCCGGGGTTCGCCGCTTCGGATCCCGGGTGTGCACCGACGCACCGCTTGTTAAGCCATGCTGTGGCGGCGTCCCATATAAAGTAGAGGAAGATGGGCATGGATGTTAGCCCAGGGCCAGTCTTCCTCAGCAAAAAAGAGGAGGATTGGCATTGGATGTTAGCTCAGGGCTGGTCCTCCTCACAAAAAAAAAAAAAAAAAAAAAAAATATGGAGAGAACTTGGAAGGAGAGGAAAAGGAATCACTATGAAAAAATATTGCTAAGTGGGAAGGAAAATGTGGCAGGAGGCGCTCTTAAGATGAAAAAAAAAAACAAGAATATAGTTCAAAGCTCAGATCAAAAGAAAATGTGGCAGAGACCATTATTACCCCACTCCCACTCCATTTTTCTATACTCTCACAGTTTTGGTTTGGTGCCATGTGACTACTTTTGGCCAATGAAAATGATGTGTGTCACTCTGAGAATGAGGCCACTCAAAGCCAGTGTTCTTCTTCCATCCCTGCCCTCGCCTAGGGCAAGGAGCCTGGAGTCCACCTATTCCAGGTAGCAGAGCCGCAAGATGGAGGACAGCCGCCTGACCTGTCCAACTTTAGCTGAGTGAGAAATAAACCTCTACTGTGTAAAGCCAAGAGATTTCAGGGTGTATCTGTCAGTGCAGTATAACTTACCGTTATCTCGACTAATATAAGGAACATATATTATTCAAGTTTCATGAAACAGAGGGATATATAAAAGGTAATAATAGAGCAATGAATAGGATCTACAGGGGCTCACAACAGCTGATTTTATAGCCAAAGAAAAACTGTTCATCAGCCCAAACACAATAGAATATGGGACACATTATGAAGCACTGTAATGATATAAAATGGAAAAACAATGCAGTTGGAAAAAGTTTCAAAAATGCATTTTTAATGCTAGTCAATCCTTTGACTTTGCTTGACTCAAAGTAGGTTTAATCAGAAGTAAGATCGGAGATTCTGAAGCTCTTCGGTATGCTTTGAAAGGTTCAGATGTGGTTACTACCTCCTATCCCCAGCAAATAGCCATACTTATTGTTGTCCTTTCACATGGAATGAAAAGGAGAAATCAAGAAATGTAGAGAGACAGAGAAATTTCTCAGCATCAATGAGAAAATAATTGGAAGACAGATGAGAAGGAAAATGAGTATAAATGATACATATGTGCGTGAGAGATTAGCAAAAGTAAAATGAATTTAACTTAAAGTAGGACCAGACAATGAAGGGGAGGGGCACGTGCATACTTTCCTAGCAAGTGGATGGGTTGGAGTGGAGAAGGGATGGGAAAAGTGCCTAGAGATACCTCTTGGGGTTTTATAATTCCCTACTGTTACCCACCAGAAATTGCCACTTCCCTAAATCAAACACCAGAGGGCAGTGTTGGCCAGGACCATCTAGCTGCTGCCCAGCAAGATTCCAACTGTCAAGGGAAAGCCAGCAAGCCCTTTCTGATGTACCTAATTGCCTGCTACAGCAAACTTTTAAAGATGTGAAGTATCAGTGGGTCCATAGATTCCTTCAAAGGCACCTACCCCAGTACTGGCAGCTATGAGTATTAGATTACTAATTCAGATACTAGTCTTAAACTCCTTGCTATTCATTTAACTTGGTATCTAGTTAACTTAGAATTGCTTTTACTGCTCCTGATGGTTTGAATTTAATTCTCATAAAAACTTTCTTGAGTAAGTCAATTTAAGATTCATACACAGGGCAGCATCAGAAAGCTATTGTATCTTATTACAATAATTACCACTTTGGACAAAACTCCATCTTTAAAATTTTCATGGAAGAATTTAAAATTTTGCATAGAATGACAACTCATGCATAGTTTAAGAGCAGATGATGTAAGTATAAAAATATATTATATATAAGGACTATAATACTAAGAATAGAATATTAACACCTATGATTTATATGTGCCAGGCACTATGATGACTCCTTTATGTGTATTATGTCACTTTTTTCCCTACAACAAACTTATAAAGCAGGTACTATTTTACAGGTGAGGAAATCAGAGCTTAAAGACATTATGCAACATGCCGGGATACTTTCTGAGGTAGTGAGTCTTCTAGCACCACCACTACTGTAGAGCAGACACCACCACTAGCATTACTGTAGTATAGCACTTTATCATTCATAAACACTTCACATACTTTATATCCTTTATCACAATAGTCCCATAAGCTATCTGAAATTTACTAATGAAGAAACTGATTCTAAAAAAGACAATGACTCCCTCAACATCACACATCTAAAAGCTTAGTTTTCATTTGCTTGTTTTTACTACACCAAACAAAGTAACAAAAGAAAAAAATGAAATCTGATATGTATGTTTATAGTAGGTTTTCTAAAATTTTCATAATATATGGATTCTTTCTAAAGAACTACATTCTCTAGTATCTCCAAGAATACACTGGCAGACCATCAGTGGTCCATGTGGTCCCCTTTGATAGTCATTGAAATAATATCTCTTCTATTAAAAAAGTTATTTTGACATATTACTGCTTAAGGGAGATTTCCCTAAATGCTAACGTAAAATGTTCAAAGATTATTATCATCATAAATCACAAAATGTAAAAATTCTCCTAGAATTTACAAACCCTGAACACATGAGTCTACTTGAGAAACACAGCTTTACCCTAAATTCTATTTAATCTGTCCCCCCTGCCATTAAGAACCAGGAGATCCAGATAAGAGGGTATGAATGGTTCTATTTTCCTCCATCACCACTGCTGAGAAAAAAAGTATGTTTCACTGATGACATTCAGTAGTACAACTTTCATCTGAGGACAGCATATTGCTATTCCCAACCACATTTTTTTGCGCTGTTGGCAACAATTGTGGGTGTTAAGATGGCAATCCAAAGGAGCTCCAAGCAAACTGCCCATCTGTTCTCTAGGAGACAGATGTTAAGTTGCTATATGCTAATTTTCAAAACATTTATTTAACAAAACAATCAAATCTTAAGTATGGAGTTACATCCAAGCTTAAGTTGGCTATGCAGGTCTTACCTAAGCAAGACATAAGGACTCATACTAAAAGGGAACAGATGTACTCTGGTCACCTTATATGCCCGAAGATCGATTGTGGTTTCCAGCAATGGAAATGAACCACTGATTTCCCTCTGAGCTTGCTGTCTTAAGATTACCATCTCAGTTTTGACGAAAACAGATGTCAAAGTATTGAAGGCAGGGTAAGGATTTTAACATTCTGGCTTTTAAAATAGTTGCTTTTAGATGATTTCCACAGATCTGTCTCCATGAAAACTGGATGGGAAAGGCCACCACTGGTCAAAAGTAAGCAGTTTTCCCTTTCAGGTCATCTGTTGGTTGTCAGGAGGGATCTGGCCCTGCAATCCAGGGAGGCTGCCACAGCATAAGTCTGTGAGAGTTTGACTAGTAGATATATACGTGAACAAGAAGAGTTTTTTGTTTGTGTTTGTTTTCTCAATTCTGTTTTACTTTCAGCAGTTTTCCTTTGCAATTAGCAGAGAGAGAAAGCTGATCTTGGTCTTTAACCTATAGCAAATACACTAGTATACTCTTTAGACTTCTATTTATCTCCTTTATTTGAAAGGCATTGACTTTGGTCAGCACCGTGATTTAAAGTTCCCCAAAGGGGAATCATTCCTTACTATGTGCAGTGTCATAAACGTTAAAGTATTCTGGAAATACATTTTAAAAACCACAATGGTTATATCTGAACTTGTAGCAAGGAATGCCATCTTCTCAAAAAATATGAAATCATTTGTTATGCCAGCAGCATAAAAGCACAATAATAAGATATTTATAATAGTAGCATTCTTGCTTTAAAGTACTTTGAAATCCAATAAAGAAATGGAATACATCCATTAAAAAGTTTTTTATTATATAAAAATAAGCAAGACAGGCAGGTGGAAACTATGTTTAAATTTCAAAGGATATTTTCTCCTAATTTAGTAGTTAATCATTGAGGTAACCAATAAGCTATTTAAAGCTATTTCCATAACACTAAAGTTAAAAATGCTTTCCCCATATTTCTATATCAATATTTACATGGAATGCAATTTTGAATATATCTTTACTCAATAGAGATATAGCAGATTATATTTTGATTTATTAACCAAGCTTCTCTCCCTCACATTTCCCTGTGCCCCTTCACCATCTTTCATTTAATCAGGTATATAAGTCTATGGGATTGCCTAAGAGAAAGTATGACAGCAGAAAATGGAGAAAAAAATAATCAATTTTAGCCTCTTGAGTCTCAAAGGCTATCCCTCAGGATGATGGAAAAGAATACTAGATTTGGGGAAAAAACATGATAGATCAGAGCCAGGCTACACTCCCCAGGCTAAGTGTGCCGGTTGTCAATTTATTGCCACTCAGCTCCAAATCCACCCTTTGTTGTCCTGCTTGTGACTCTGGATATTTCTCCGCTGCCAGCCGGCAGGATGTTCAGCTCCATCAGTAGAGGGCACTGGAGGGACACCGGAGGAGGATGGAGCTTGTTTTTCTGGCTCCAGTGATGCTCCTGCCTTGCCTCAGTCCTGCAGCACTGAGCAGTCAGCACCAATGTGGACCCCTAGTGGTGCCCACCCCCTGCCAGATTCAGTGGCACCAATACTGCAGGTGGCTTCCCAGAGAGGTCCATGGAGCAGCCTTCCCCGGTCCTATAGAGGGCACTTCCCAGCACACCACCCTCAGGCGCTGATTTCCAGCAAGTTCCATGGCACCTCACCATAGATAGCTTGCCCCAATCCCAAGAGGGAGGCTTCCCTACAAGTCTCCCCGACACAGCACCTCAGCAGATTCCTCAGACCTTTCCAGTGAGGTCTGGACCTCAGGCCAGGTGGGGGTATCTTCTTCTATTTTGTTCCTTTCTTGATGTTTTGCCTTAGCCCCATAAGTAGTCACTTCCCTATTTGCTCTTCTGATATTCTTTAGATTTCTCTTCCCCTCCTTAGTAGATAATACACTGTTAGAGTTAACAATTCTTCATATTAAACCCGCATGTTGAAATTACTGTGTGGTTTCTATCTCCGGATTGGACCCTCACTGATACAGATTTGGTTCCAGGGATTTCCAGGAGAAGGACCCATACCAATGGGATTTGGGAATTGGTTTGATTGTGCCCTTGGAACTGAGCCCAGTGCTAAGTTTTCCACCAATAAGACATAGGATGCTGGTAATCCACAGCATGCAATGGCATCACAATTACTCAGATTATCACCTGGATGAGGAGCCAACTGAAGTGAGCGCCCTGGAAGCCCGAGTGGCTGCTGCACTTGACTTTTAGAGACAGTATGAAGACTACGAGGGCCACGGTGTGGGATGGATCTTCAGGGTGCACTGGTCACTTACAGAAAGAAAATGACAAGCTTGGGTCCTTTAATTCTCAGTGCAAGTCATGGTCTGAGACCCAGAAAGATTCCATGACAGCCCTAAAATAATCTGTTATTTCTTGCTGCCACAGCACTGATGTGGCTGATAATCAAACACAAATTTAATTGGACAAGTTGCTAAATTACAACGTCAGTTGAATGAACACTTTGCCAAGTTTCTCGCGTTAAAGCCAGAAAAAAAGAATAAGATCCTAAAACTTGAAATAGGAACATCTTGTCAGATCCAGATAAAATTGACAATCTTGAAACTCAAGTAACTCTGAGGCATCATTGCCAGTAGCTTGTCACCCTGTGTCTGAAAAGACAAGCCTTCCTTTGCATGAAACTCTATACTAACCTCATCTGAGACAGATAGGGGGTGATATCTTAAACAGGGATGCTTACTCCTCTTAATTCCAAATTATGACCCAACTTGACCTAACAATGAGGGTCAACTCCATAACTAGGGTCATATTTCAATATGATCCAGGAGAGTTGGTGCACCTTATGACCCAGGAGGAAATAGTGTACACATCAAAAGAACTGCAAGACTTTGCTATTACATATCAGCAGTAACTCAGAGAACATGGAACATGTGCAGGAGTGGATTCCAAGAGTATTAGGCCAAGAAGGGTGAAATATAGCACTAGATCAGGTTGAATTCATTGATATGGGTGCACTCACTAAAGATTCTAGATTTAATGTGTTAGTTCATGCAGCTGGAGGTAGCAGCTTAATTGGTTCGTGTACTAAAACTTGGACTCAATGGTGGCTTACATTTAATGAGGGTAAAATGCCAGAACTTCCCTAGCACGTGGAGGAGGGAATTAAAAGGCTTGGAGAGACAGGAACATTGGGGTGGCTTTACCACGTGTGACTTGCGCACTCACTCCCCAATTACGTTCGGCAAGAACACTCAGACGCCACTCCTTTCACTAAGGCATTGAGCAATACATTGGAGAGGGGAGCACCAGCATCCCCGAAAACCTCTCTGGTTTTTCTCCTTTGTAGTCCAGGCATGACCCTGCAAGTCCGTGATTCCAATGGGGATCACATGATCCCAGAGAAGCAGAGGCCAAGTGGCAGCACGTGACCACGAGTGACAGGTTGGGAGCATTTACCATAAAGGGCAGCAGCCATGTTCTGCTAACTAGAATGCCTTGGTCCACAGAGATCTTTGGTGGTGGTGAATTGATTAGGGTGTTCCTGGAAAGGAAATCGGTGGCCAACCTCCTCGAGTATTCCTTAATCTGTATAACAGAAAAGAAACTCTAGGTCTGGGAGACAAAACTGACTTGAGTTGTTGTTGCCCCAGTGGAGAGTCATAGCCTCCCACAGAGTTTCCAGACCTCAATCAATTCAACGACCCAAAGTTCCTTGGGAAAGCCTGGGTCCCTTGAGGAAAGGCCCTGAAACATTGCTATAAGTACACAGTATAAATTTTCCTCCAAGCCATCCCCAGAGAGACCTGCAGCCATTTACTAGAGCAACTGTTCACAAGGGAGGAGGACACACACAGCCTTGCAGGGAATACTGGACACGGGTTGTAAACTGACACTAATTCCTAGAGTCTTATAATGGTGCTGTGGCACACCAATCAAAATGGGTTTTTGCTTGTTTGTTTGTCCGTTTGCTTTTTGGGAGGTAGGTGTATTAGCCCAAGTTTGACTTACAGTGGGCTCAACCGGTATACTGACTTGGTGGTACTTCTTTCTAGTACCTGAATGTGTAAGTGAGATTGCCATCTTGGCAGGGACGGAATCCTCACATTGGTTCTCCGGATCTTAGGGTGAGGGAATGTTTATGTGTTTTGCTCACTGATACGTCTCAAGTGTTTAGGATAGTGGTTGGCACGTAATAGGCACGTAATAATTATATGTCAAATGAATGAATAAATGAATGAATGAACTGCATAAGACATGCAATCTTAAACTTCAAAATAATTGTTACTTTCTTGTCCAAACGTCTACACTTCTTTACCTACAAAAATTTCTTTTCTTATTAAGAGTGCATACCTTTGGTAAATGAACATTTAAGTTAAGTTACTTATCATTAGACTGATTTCTATAAATAATTAACAGCCATTTTTTGGGCCGGCCCGGTGGCTTAGCGGTTAAGCGCCCGTGCTCCACTACTGGTGGCCCGGGTTCGGATCCCGGGCGCGCATCGACGCACTGCTTCTCCGGCCATGCTGAGGCCGTGTCCCACATACAGCAACTAGAAGGATGTGCAACTATGACGTACAACTATCTACCGGGGGGCTTTGGGGAAAAAAAGGAGGAGGACTGGCAATAGATATTAGCTCAGAGCCGGTCTTCCTCAGCAAAAAAAGAGGAGGATTAGCATGGATGTTAGCTCAGGGCTGATCTCCCTCACACACACAAAAAAAATGATAATAATTAATAGCCATTTTTAAATATTGATTGCTTCCCAAATGCCTAAGAGTCACTGAGATTTAGAAATAATCCTGGATTTTGTGTGCTTTTAGTTTTCATTTCTCTGAGAGGTCCTGGTTTTAACCCAGCATCCTCAGGGTTAGTGAGTTGGCACTACTTTCCTTTCTTTCCTGTAGTGAAGCTGCTTCAGAAGCCCAGCAGTGTCCCTACTTTCACCCCCACAGTGAAGGGCCACTTGTATTGAAGTTTGGTTTTGGTTGGGCATTAGCAGTGAAAGAGCAGGTTAGAAGTCATAGAAAAATCTGACATATTTGCTTTTTTTATCCTACTACCTTCCTAGCTCTGCTGCTAAGCCAAAGTGTTCCCAAACATTTGTAGTTGGAGAGGAAGCATTCATTCTGACTGAAAATTGCACAAAGTTCTTCAGCAATATTAGCACCAAACTTGCGTTTAAGATGAAAAGGAAATCAAAACCTAGCACACTGACCTGCGTGATGTAGATGATTTTGTGCAGCTGAATTAAGATCTGCTGAATAGGATCACTGATCTGACGTACTTTCCTCTGGGACACAGCAATCCCTGCAGATGCTGTGGATGATAAATTCTGCCATTAGTCAAGACTCTGGTTTTCTCTTTCAAAGGTGATATTAGTGGAAGATAGGGTAAAATTCTGAAAAAAAATTTTTTTTTAAAGCAAAGACCCTCATCCTACCAATGAGACAATATGCAGAGACCCTGTAACACTTCGATATTTTATGATATGGGCTGCACAATTCCTTCCCTTTACTGCTCAGATGTCTAAGTAACATAATGACATTACCTATCACAACATCTGAAAGACTATTTATCACTTAGATATTCGCCTGCAATTACATCAGGCTGCCACCAGGATACTGGCGGTGCCTTGGATACTGTGGCTATTGAAAAGCTGAGCTTCAGATATGTGCAGTGAAGAAGCTATTAGTTCTTAAATTTTAAAATTGTAATACCCTTAATAACACATTTTAAAACTAATTTTATTAAAACTGCTAAATGCAAACACTGAATAGGCAATCTTACAGAGCAAAAAGCCCAAAAAATTCTAAGTAACAAAAGCTACTTAGAAATCAATAACTTTCAAACCCTTGGTTATTACAAATTATAATTTTCACCTGGATTTCTCTCCAGGTCTAAACAAGACACATTTATAATTTATCCTGAATTCTCATCATAGAGCCACACCACTTTCACAGTTTCAGGCTAGCTTGGTGTCAAATTGCATGTGAGCTGCTTCCCCAGCATCAAAAGTCATAGCCACAAGTGGTCCATTCTTAACTTTGAGGAATATAAAGCTATTTAAAGGAATGGCCTTGACCCCTAGATTAGCCACAAGCCCACCTCTGACTCCTCTCACCCTCAGATCCACGCTGGAGAAAATGGAAGAGAGACTTCAGATATATGGACGTGTGTTATCTTCCCCACCCCCTGCTCTCTCCCTCCATCCTTTAACCTATAGTGTGCTTTCTGCAACAATACTTCTCTTGCCAATTGCCTTTTTTAAAAGAAAAGTTCCAAAGTCCCTCTTTTCTTCCCTCCATACAACCTTGAACCTATATGAAATTCAATTTGAATAGAATCATTGTTTTAGCAACCGCTAAGATTTTGAAATATGATTTTTACATAAACGCTTTCTGAGGAAGCTTGCATATTTTACCATAAAAAACTTGTTTTCAAAACATTTAAGGAGAAAATTTAATGTGGTCATTAAAAGATTCAACTTGTTTTATTATAAGCATATGAATGTTTATATTTAGGACACAAAACACAAAAGAGAAAATAAATATAACATTTAAAGAAGTATTATTTTCTTTATGGGTTTCTTTACTGAGTTAGTTGAGAAATGCACACAAAAAATAATCTAGTTCTAGTTTGTCTGCACTTAATACCTCGTTTAAATGTTTAAAATTTAAAGTATCTATCTCCCTTAGGCACTGTGTCTAACTCCTTTTAAGCATCAATTACTTGATCATTAAGATGAGGTTTAATAAATTACCCTCAGAGTAAAAATTTGAAGGTAAATGAGAAGAATTAAGGTAGCTCGAAAATAGGAAACAGAGAGCTAGAGGTATCTGCTCCAGCCTGTAGAAATGGCCAAGTGTACATATGTCATATTTTCTACAGTGGTGCTTCTTACAGAAATAATTCTTAAAACATAACTGTCTAGACCAATATCAAAAACTAGAGGCTGTAATGTGGCCAAGCAGATGTTGTTGCTACAGAACATTAACTCTGCATTTTCTGAAACTGGAAGGCTTGGTTTTTGATCACTTTTCTGTTGACTACTTTATGTTTTTGATATGTGGACTTAACATTCATAGGTAACGAGTTACAATCTCACAGCATGGCAGAGAGTTCTTAGATTTGTGACGACATTTGGAGTGGGGTATCACACAGGTTTGACTCTACCTTGCCACAAGAATGTGCTCATCTGTGGCCCTAAATACAAAAACAGAGATAGTTAGCTGAGATGCCTGTCTTCTGAGTTACTCAATTATGCAACATAACTTAAAATTATTTTTCTTAAGACCCTTTGACCACTACTCTCTCAATCCCAGTAAATCCTTGACTTTTGAAAATAGTTTTGATTGCTTACTCTCTAAAAAATAAATTTAAAAATGTTTCATTATGCACCTTGTAAAACAAGCAAACAAACATGAAAACAACCCAAGCATTACAGAAGAGGCTCATGGCTACCTGGAACCACCACCCACCAGCCACCTCCTCAGGAGTAACCTCTGACATCAGCCTGGTGTGTTGCCTTCCGGTCACTTTTCTATCCATTTACATACAGAAGTGTGTACCTTCAGAACAGTGTTTTTCAAACCATGGCTAAATCCTGAAATCAGTTTAACGGGTCATGGCATTTTGAAAAATGGAATGGAATGGGATGGGATGGAATGAAATGGAAAAGGATAGAAAAATTCCAGAGTGCATTGTATGTAGTAAGAGTTCACTCAGTTGTGATATAAAATGTGTTTCTTATTGAGGGTCATTTCCAAAAGAGTTTGAAAGCTACTATTCTAGAAAATCTATAGTATTACCTCATGCTTCCTTTCTTTCTCTTTTCAAACAAACAAACAGATCATAAGGCTGTTTTACAATTTTTTTCTGTCTGTCATGGAGATTCTTTTTTGTCCACACACACAGTTCTAGTTCATTCTTTATAACCACTATTGAGTAGTACTACATGTTCTGCATGCATCACAGTTTACTTAGGCACTTCTGCCTTGATGGGCACTTAGTTTGCTTTCAATTTCTCATGATTATAATGATGCTGCAATGAGTATACATATGCATGCCTCATTGTGCATAAGTGCAAGAGATCTTTTACAGTAGATAGGAGAAATTAAATAGCTGGGCCCTCAGATATACATATTTCCTACTTTAACAAATACATTTTAAAGTGGCTGAATCAATTTGCCCTCTGACCAGAAGAGAATCCATTTTTCTACATCTTGATCGACACTATATCTTATCAAACTTTCAGTTTTGCCAATCTCATTTTATTTTATTTTGTGTTTATCTGAATGCTGGTGAGGTTATTGCACTTCTTTGGTGAATTTCCTGTTTGTGTTCCATGCTTTTTTTTTCTTATTGATTTGTAAATGCTCTTTACATAGGCTGAATACTAATCCTCTTATTGTATTTGATATGTTAAAAGTATTTTCACCTAATCTGTTACTTCTTTTCTATTTAAAGAGCATTTCTCACCCCTATCACCTAGACTAAAGGTAATTTTTAGTCTCGGGTACTGCCAGAACAGTCTCTCAGTTACTTGCTGACGCTATATCATGGTAAAACAGAATCCCATGATCAGTTCAGCACTCCTGGGGTGCTCTGGCAGGATTATTGAGCTGTGAGTAATCACATGAGTTAGAATTGGGGAGAAAAATGAAATTTGAAACTGGGAATGATGGCAGGGGTAGGGCTGTAACGGGTAGGGTAGGGCATTTGCAAACCCTCTTGATTTCCTGAACAACTTCAGCTAATCCTGGGTATGAGAACTATTATTCCTCCTCTTCTACCTAATCAAAACCTCACAATTTTTTATATTTATCCCACCCCAAAATGTATATTTATCTTAATAATTTTAGGAAAACAAAAACAATAAAAATCCAAATAGATATCCTTTTGAATTTTTATTCTTTATTTAAACATTAATAACTACCAAGTTCATGGTAAATGTTATCTATATCATTTTGAGTTTTAAAGCATTCTCTTTCAATAAACCTTTCAGATTAGCACATTGAAAATACTACACTTCCTAACGATTCACAAAAAATGCAACATATCTATACTGACAATTTTGTCCTAAGAATATTTTTTAAAACAAGTTTCCCTTAAAAAGACATTACAGAAGCTGATTATATTTCAATGTCAGTCATATATAGTATGTCCATGATTCATATCTATGTGGTTCCCACTGCAAAAGACAGACAATATTTGGTCTCACTAAAATTTAAATAAAATCAAAGTTTAAACTTGAAATACTTTGTATTCATTTTATAGTTTTATTAATATAGTGATTTAATTAGCATTTTAAAACTTAGAAGGAAACCACAAAGTTCCTTATAAGAGGTAATTTACTTAAAAGTGTCAAAAAAATTATATTTGCTAGCTTACTCTGTGGCAAGCACAACACTAAACAGCTATTTTTCCCCTCTTGAGTAGTTGGCAGGAGGACCTAGAGGAAGACCAATGCCTTTTTAGCATGGACTTGGGTGAGACACTGGGAAGGGTTTTACACATTTTGTCTCATTTAATCCTCACAACTGTTCTGAAGGGTAGTTCTTTTTGACCCCATTTTACACATAAAAAGTCTGAGATTAAGGAAATTGCCCAACCAAGACTGCAGAGCAAGTGAGTGCCGGGCTATGAAACTGGGTGGGCCCTAAAACACTACACTGACTCAGTCTAGACGGGAGTTAAGGGGGTCCCAATACTCCTCCTAACTCATCACTAGGAGGCCGTGAAATCATGGACAATTCCTCTGGTTACCTCAAATATAAAATATTATCCAAGCTCCTTCCCAGGCCTGAAATACTATTTCTCTTCTTAAAAGGGTTGCTACTTTTTTTTTTTTTTTTTAATTTTTTGTTTATTGCAGTAACCAGAGGGGAAGGGGGGAGGGAGGAGGGTGAAAGGGTTGCTACTTTTAATATGATGTTCTACCTATACCTTTGAACATTTAATGGACTAAATATTTTTGGAAATCATATACATGTAATAAACTGGAAGCATCAGGTCTTTGTAGCATGTGCAATACACTATGTTTTGCCTTAATATCTCACGGCACACTACAATAACCAAGTTAGTTGCACATCCCCAATGCGTCGAGATTTGATTTATGCTATATATGCAGTCTTTGAAACTACAATTCACAATGCAAGCCCTGAAGCTGTTAATTACTACAAAATTGGATTACAAAAGATGGATTACACCGCATTCTTCCAGGTGACCAAGATATAGTATCAACATCTATTTTTCTGAATTCTCTCTGCTGAGAGTCAGAAAATTTTGGACAACTGGAGAAGAGAAAGTTTCCAGCAGGAGCTCTTTGAAGAAGTAAAACATATTTTGGCCCTCTATGAATGGGGCCAAAACCTACATGGGCTTCTCTACATTGGACCAACTGCCCTGTTGAAAGATGAAACAACCTTTTAACTTTAAGTATGGTGAACAGATTTGCTCTCATCTTTTTCCCCTTACTTTTGTAAAATGCAATAAAGTAACTGAATTGTAGTTCAAATCTACAAATGTTCAGCAATCAACCCCTGTGCTCAGCACTGTGGAAGGCACCAGAAGTTAGACAACTGATGCTGCACTCACAAGGGGTTCATGGGAGGTTCACCCAGAGAACCATGGGATGGGGGATAGAGAGTTGATACAAAGGTTTCATTTGAGAAGTCCATGAAGAATTAATAGGCCTTCAACAGGCAGAGGACATGGATTTGGTGTGAAGAAAGGTACACTTGAGTGGCAGCTTCTGAGTAGAAGGAACAGTTCCAGCAAAAGAAAAGAGTCAGCTAAGTGAGGGCCACATCTGGAGAACAGCAGAGTGTCCAGTTTAACCAGTGTGCAGTACAATAAAAAGGTATGGTATTGGGTACAGCTGAAGAGGTAGCCAGGGACCATATATGACGGTGATCTTATGAGGAGGGCCTGGAGCTGAAGAGGCCTGGCTTGGAATAGCGTGTGGTGACTGTCTGACTGTGGGGATCAGGAGCCAGGAGGCTGCAGAAGCTTGGACCCGATTCATTGAGAGACTGGTGTCCCATGGAAAGGGAGAGGGAAGTGAGAGAGAAGATGATGACTGGGGGGCTTGGGCATGGAATCCTTCCCAACAGAGACCAACAGAGAGTTCCACAATCAGGTGGAAACTGTTAGGAAGGGACGTGACAATCTGGGCTTGGTCCCCTTGAAAGCCCCGGTGGAATTTCCCACAGGACGTCAGGAAGCCACATCAAAGCCTCAGCTTCTTTCACCTCCCAGTGATCAGGCTCCTTGCCCACCCTTCATGTGAACCTCCAGAAACAAGCCATTTAAAGCCCAAGGAAGCAAGGCTGCTTTGAAGCCTTTCGCTCTTGAATTCTGGCTGAATCACCCTTACATAATGCAGCTCACATCCTGTTCAGGCTTAATTTGTGTGTGTGCGCGCGCGCAAGCGCACGTGAAGATTAGGGATTCCCTGAATCCCAAACTTAATATCTCTTTAGTGATTCCTTCAAAATATAAAATATGACCTCAGGATTTTTAAAGTTGAAGTTCCTAGAAACAACTACATACTATACATGGCAAGATGCTATGTGGATGCTGTATTATTTCCCACACTTACTTTTGACCTCATGAGCACCCCATCGTCAAGCAGCAGAGTGTGAGGCTAGCATTGCCCCAAGATGAGGTGGTAGAGAGGAACCAGGGAACAGAGAGTACATTCTTGGGCTTTAAGAAACAATAGTCTAAGCAGAAGGCAGAGAGATTCAAAAGAACTGTTGCTGAACAACAGTTCTCCTACCTGCCCCTCCTGGATAAAATAAAGCTTCTCTGAGGGGAAAGGATGAAGAGACAAGAAGAAAAGAAAGTCTCAGAAGAGACTCAAATTCCAGCTCACTTTGGGCAAAGTCTGGGGTAGGAAGGAGGGGAGAATTGGATGATGGAACTGTCTTTAAGTTTGGGGATTCATAGTGGTAATGCTGTGAGCTCAGTTCCCCTGGGGAACTCTAAGAGGTCCCCGTTATGCAGATGTTCCCTGCATCATGTGGCATGGGGTGGGGTGGGGCAGTAGAGATAGCTTCCTGAGGTCTCAAGTCTCCAGGCCCAGAGAGGCGGGGAAGAGCAGGCCAACCTTCCCAGGCCTCCAAGAAGGTGAGCTGATAGAGCAAGAAAGCTTGCCCTATAGAGGCCTTGCCTTCATTCCAGGGGACACAGTCACAGGTGGAAACCCGGACTGGGAACTGGAAGTCAGGTAGGGCTGTGCCACTTCTTTGGATGCCAATGTGGAAGGGTAACCACATCAATAATCAGATCAGATACCAGCAGAGGCAGTCTCAAAGCCTCAGTACCATGATGCCAGCTAAGTCCTTGGAACAAAAATACTACCCAGGGAAGAAGAAGAGAGAGAAGGGCAATCCTCAGTTTGTCTGACGTTAAGCCTGATATGATAAAAAAAATCACCAACACATTGAAATTTACGTTTAGGCTAATTGATCATGTTTTCTGATATGTGGAATGGGAGCTCAATATAAAAATTAAGTTTCAGCATTGGGAAAATATAAAAAGTTAGATTTTTGTTCCTGAATTTGTGGCCTAAAAATAGCATATGTATTTGGTCTAGTCCATATAGCCTGACTTTTCTCCACTGACTTACGCTATGCTACAATGGCTAACCAAGTCAGGTTAGCCTGACTTTTCTCCATTGACTTACGCTACACTACACTGATTGCTTACGCTATGCTACAATGGCTAACCAAGTCAGGCTGGCTCCCTTCATTCCACCTAGAGGGAATTGTTTTTTCTGAAAGTCAACTCCACTGACAAAGCCCAGAATTCTCAAGAAGAAAATATTGCAGTACGAAAAACACACTATGTTCAGCACTATAGAGGCAAAGGCTAACCAATTAAACTAAAAAGGACAGAAAGAAAAGATGGGATACCCCCCCATTCAATTACCTAAACAAGAAAAATTTATCCCAATCATGGAAAGTAGGCAAAATGATTATTGCTGGATTCTCTGACATTATGCTAGAGCATTTTCTAATAACCCCACTTGATCCTAACATAATACTCCTGGGTGATGTCCCAGTATATTTAACTAACAATCCACACCAATAAAGAAGCAGGCAGTTTATAGCCTCTAGTGTTAGCAATGAACCTGCAGAAATTGACATATTGGTACAAATTTATAGTCTGATTAAGGAGTTAGTCACAAAAATATATGGTTTTATTGCCCTATAGAAATTTGACCAACTTAATTTAGCAGTGTTATTTCAGCTTTTCATTCTTGACTAACTATATAAATCCCTGTTCTTCAAATGCTCTTGGAAACAGCTCTTTTATCCACCACCTGGTTTCATCATTAATGGGTTAAATAAAACTAGGACACTTGCTGAAGAATAACTTTAATAATTGATTTTTTGCACCCTAAAACAGTAAGAATGGCCAGCCCTGTGGCTTAGCGGTTAAGTGTGTGCTCCGCTGCTGGCGGCCCCAGTTCGGATCCTGGGCACGCACCAACGCACCGCTTCTCCAGCCATGCTGAGGCTGCGTCCCACATACAGCAACTAGAAGGATATGCAGCTATGACATACAACTATCTACTGGGGCTTTGGGGGAAAAAATAAATAAATAAAAATTACAAAAAAAAAACAGTAAGAAACAATAAGTAACTATATAAATAAAAAAATTTTAATTTAAACACTATCTAAAACATCCCAAATAACCTAGGGAACCATAGTGAGGAATGTCAATTAAGAACGGCTATGGTCTCAGCTGTACTGGAGGGCAGACAGGTGGCCTGGCCTCTTTCTCATTACTATTGGCTCAGCTGTCACCATCCTCAACATTCAAATTACTGTATGATAACAATTCAAAGGGAGTTATAAACACTCTGAAACTATTTTTTAAATTCCATTTAAAAGCATTAATAATGGCAATCTGGAATTTAAGAGCCTTGCCTTTCTCCATCAACTCAATTATTTTGTACACTATGCTACAAGCCACACTGACCCCCCTCTATTCCTACCAGAGGGTGGTGTACCTTTCTTCCCCTCCTTCCATTTAGCCTCTCCTCTAAGGCAGAAACTCCCAGGGCAGGGTTGTGAGCTGCCATTTAACAGGTGAATTGCAGTTTGCACTTGGTCTTGTATTGGTATAATCAATAACTTTTGTGAGTCTGAGTATATTTTTGGAAAGATATTTTCCTACAAAGAATATGAAAAAAATCTACATCTCCAGGCAGCATCCTCCTGGGAGCTGGTCCACACTCCCTCAATGCCTCCCTTGGCATGAAGAATTAGGAAGCAAATCATCACTGCTAAAGAAAATCTGTTGTCTCCCACCCCAACCCCAATCTGATGTTTAACATTAAAATACCATTGTTTTCCCATTCTTTGAGTAATCATAAGATTACTTATGCAGTTTCTCCCAATAGCAAAGATAAATAAGGGTTTATACAGTGGTAGGTCTGCATCAATTACTCAATAAGCAGTTTTCAAGGGCCTCATCTCAGAGGAAATACTCAAGATATATGCAAATGTGCTTACCATTTAGTTGGGAAATCTAACCAATATACCCAAACCCAACAAACAATGTAGAAAAGTATATAATTATATGCCAAATTGCATGGTATAGACTAGTGATATAAGAGTTTTGATTAAAATCCGGCGAGCACAATTTTATATGCTAAAACAATTGCTGTACAATACAATAAGAGAAGCATGTACTCAAAATCACTTTGGCAATTACAAAATTTAGTAGTAAGTACCTCATGCCAATAACTAACTTGAAAGTAAGCTACTGAAGGTTGCTTATAATAAGGACAACTAGAACATTAGTTGCGCTTTCTGGAATATTTGGATGAAACATTGACTACTTTATTTAGATCTGACCTTTATGAACAAAAGACAAGTATAAAAATAGATTCTCAGTCATCTAGTAAGAAAACATAATTAAAAGCCCAGAAATCATGAAGTGATAATTTCTATTCAAAATGCAGAGCATAAGAATTCTCATACATCAGTTCAGTGCCTGGGTGTTAGCTGCTGAAAAATGAAAAACTGAGCAGGGTAGGGGAAAATGTCAGTGTTGATGCAGTCAAATTAGTTCATACTTTTAGTTGACATTACATTTGCACTTTAAATTTATGTTTGACTGATGTTCCCAAAAATTTACATTTGACCCACGCTAATAGCATCCACAACATTAAAATGTACTCCACATACTTGACAAAGAATACATTTCTCATAAACCAAACATAATATGTTTTGGTCTGATTTAATTTTCACAAATATACAACGCCATTTCTCTACCTCAACAAGAAAGGACTGTTTCTTTTTTTATATACAACAGACTCCAGATTTTTTTTCCCATTCGAAATATCCAGTTGTTTGATTAATTCATTTAACTCTAGAGACAACATAACGAATCAATTATTTTTAAAGAACTGAGTTTCCCAAGGCATGGCGCACTTATAATAACAGCATAATTTTACATAGCAAGTAGATCAAATAAGAAAGATTTTTTTTTTCCAATTTCGTTTTCTTTCTACTGATTATATCAAGGATTAAGTTTCAGTATGGAACAAGTATGTTATCATCATTTTTCAAATATTAGCTAATGTACTTTCATAACAAACAAAACAGACCTCAGGATAAGCAGATAACCATATCTACTTAGAATTTAATAATGTCTTGCTTAGATTTGCATTTATTTTTACAATTGCCATCTTTTTATGGCAAGTGATACTACACTGGCTTTCCATTTGTAGCAACAATATAAACACCCCTTTAAATAAATTTAAGTTGAGAAAGTGAGTGAAATTAAAGAAACATATATTTGGAAAATAGTAGTACAGACATCTCAGATATGGCCAAATTTGTGCAACAGTAATCTACAAGTGACGAAGTTAGGGAAATAGAGCTAATAATTAACGTTTAAAATGATTATTCATTCATTGATTCCATGTTAATTACTGTTAATATTTTCATCCAGGGAGTATAGGAATTTCTCAGTTTTCATTTCTATTGGCACAGAACTACAGTCTATTATTTAACCTAAAGAATATGCATTAAAAAATTATTTACACAACCTAGCTAATATTAAAAGACAGAACAAGAGGATTTTTTAACAGTGTTAACTTGAAACGGTTCTATGGTTATTTGTTCTACAAGAGTTTGGAGGTGCATTAAATACTGCTGTATCACCACAATATTAACCTAGAAGTCCACATTTTAGAAGTACCACATAGGCAAGATCCTATTATAATACAGCCACTCAGCACTCTAAAATAATAGTTCTCACCCTTTGATCTGCCACAGCACCTGGAAAATGATGTTCACATACCAGATATAGTCCTGGGGGCATACTCAGGTTTTGACAAAATTCTCCCCTCTCTGACAATTTTTTCTAGAAAATTTAGGCAATATAGGGCTGTGGTTGTTGGTTATACACAATTTCCAGCATGTGCCTTTCCATCCAAGAAAGCTAAATAAAACTTGAAGCAAATGAAAATACACTAATCTAATCTGATTTTTTTATAAAGAAATCATTCACACATTTCAGTGCTCTACCTATTCTGAGTAACAGATACTTAAGCTATAACTCATAACTGACTGGACCAACAATGTTTCATGACACCTTGGTCCAAAGTTGCTTCCCTATTGTTGGGGAGCTGTGTCAATATCGCCGTTTTATTCTCCTAGGCCAGAGATACAGAGGGAACAACTGGAAAGGAGCACGATTTGCAGATGAGGTGATCTAAGTGGAATGGGCTGGTACTAGTGTTTGTGATTTGATAAAGCAACCAACAGTTCAAATTTACCTGCAATACTTTAAGAAGTATGACTTTTATAATATGCAGAAAAACAATTTTGCTTTAAGGTGGAGAAAATAAAGATTTATTCATTTTTTACTCGAAAGTAGAATAACCCATAGGTAGTAACCAAAATTTTCTCATATGCATTAATGTGCTCTATAATATTAATAGAAATTAATCACTCTTTTGTGGGGAAACTTTAGCATTCACTGACAATACTTAAAATGCTATACTATATTCTGTTTTAAATAAAAAAATACACAAATCAGTAAATTTTTAAAAATTGGATTGTATAACAAACTGTAGGTCTAAGAAATATACTACATGTAAACTGTGCTATACTGTAAATAGTTTAAAGGTCCAAAGATTTGATCAATTTCACTGACATAAAGTCAAGTCTTAAACTGGGCTAACTCAATATGCCCCTTAGGAAAAGGAATTCCTATTAAGAATCACAACCAAACTGCGAATTGCTTACATATATATGTATGGTCTGCTCTTGGTGTTATAAAATCAATCAACAACAGTCATTTTCACTTCATGATTACGTTATGAACTTACCTTGTGCCAAAATAGCAGGAGTAGAGCATGGTCAACATGATAGCTTTAGACATCTTAATATCAAAACCATCCTTTTTTTTGCATCTATGCTGATGGTGTAAATGGCCCCAAACTGTCAATAACTCTTCCAAAGCAAATTTAATAAATGTGGATACATGGACTAATATTACAGTGAATCAATTCACATCACCCATATTCACTATATGTGTTAACTCTACAAAAGAATGTGAATTAAAGAAGCCAAAGTGAAAATAGCATTAAGCAACAATCCCAAATTAACCAAAATAATAAAATAGAACTTTATACTCAAGAGTCATATACTCATACATATGTTAAAAGCACAATCACTGAACTTTTTTCCTGAATTGTCCAGGTTTGGCTAACAATTTTACTATTACTGTTGCACTTTAGTCCTCTTTAATAGAAATTAGCAACATTAATTAACACACTCTTTTTTCTCCAAACCATTACTATAAACGTTTAAGTTTTAAGAGATCATAATTTTCAAATTATTAAGGAAACAATGTGATATAATATTGTTTTAGTCAAAAACAAATAGAAATAACTTTAAAAAAGTTTCTGTGTCAGAGTAAAGGAGATAGAAAAAAGATACGCTTCACTCTCTTGTACCACATAGGTCTAGAGCTTACAGAAATATGTATGTAAAACAGTTACTATTTTTTGTTAGTAGGTATGCACTTTAAGCATCAATAGTTCAACTGGTTAACATTCTACCAAAGCAGAAAGTTTTAGAAAAACAGCCTATAATATTTCAATCAAATAAGTGAACACAGAAAGCATTTTGATACTCTTAAATTCCCAAACTAATAATGGTGGACAAACAAAATGAAATGCTCCTGCTGTTTGTATTAAAATTACCTCCCAAGCATCATTCAGACATTTCAGGCCCAACTATAATTCTGTGTTCGCCCATTGTGTGCTTGACATCAACTTGATCTAGTAAGTACTACCATGATCTTTGAGATTGCGGAGAATCACAGCGGGAAGGCTATGGGACTGCCACCCCGTCACTAACTCGGCCTCTAGCTCCTTAACGTGGGCCCTGAGCATGAGGGGTGGCACTTTCAGAAGCAGGTCAAGAGGCAGCAAAGCTGAAGAAATAAAAGGGGGAAAGACATGAAACTATAACAAAAATTACATTGAATTTCAGGGAGGCATGTATGATTTGATGCTGCCAACACTCAATTACCTGGTCTCGGTCTTGAGCCTATTCCACCCGTGAAGTCCCTGAAAACAAAATTAGGGGCCATTAGAAGGACTTATTCAACTTGGATTTGACTAACATTTACTGAAAGCCTACACCTGGCTAGATTATAAAAATAAGTGAAGGTTATTTTCCCTCAAGACGCTTTCAAGAGTTCAGTAAAGAGGAAAATAAATATATTCGAACCCAGAGCAGAACTGACATTCTACTAGCCAGTGGAAGAAACTTGCCCCATCACAGCTGTTTATAAGCTCTAAGAATGATTAAGAGCCTAAGTCTTAGTGCCTTGAATATTTTCTTGTTATACTTAAAATCAAAATACTGATTTTGTACTAAAAAGAAATAATATTTTAAATTTTACATATATTATTTTTCTATGCTTTGTTTCTGCTGTCTTAAAAAAGAAACTATAACTCTTCCTCTGAAATGAGATGATTTTTTCATTTAAGAGGATAATAATTTTCCTCAAGTTTCCAGCGGTATTAACATCACTTGTCCCCCCCCCCCCACAAATTCTAGATTTCTTGATCTTTTTGCAGGTTGGTTTCAGTGCCTTCCACCCAGTGGAGGTGGCCTAAGACCCCACCAGGGATAGCCAGAAATAACCTTCAACCTTGTTTTTTCCACTATAGATTAGAGCCAATTTCTTAATAGTTTTTTGGAATGAAATAAGAAACATCTGTGCCCTGAAAAGTTATAAGAACCATACTTCAATTTAATGCAATCCAACAAAATATATGGAACATCTACCACGTATAAGGCACATGATGGTCATTTGCTGAATAGGAATGAATATAGAGATTCAAATACAAATAAACATGGTTGATAATTCTCTAACGCCAATCCTTTCATTTTAATCATAGAATTTTTGATACATACATGCAACACATACCTAAGTTACGAAACATAACAAAATTGGTTCTCATTAACCCACCACCCAACTTAAGTACTACAATAATACCAAAATCTTTGTATCCAACTGTGAGTTCCTTCCCTATTCTTTTCCACTCCACCTAACCCCCCACCAAGCCAGCCCTCTCTTGATTGCGTTATTTTTTCTGTCCCATTCCCAGCCCATGTTTCCAGAGCCTTGAAAAGTAAATGAAATTCGCCTGCCTGGCACAGTTAATACACTCTCCCTAGCTCTGGGATAAGCAGTATGTTTAAAGAAAGAAAAGGGAAGTTCAAAGAGGGGCATAATCTCTGCAGTGCCATATGTGGGCAGGACACCTCAGGGCTGAGCTGAGGAGCAGAGCATCTGTTCCAGCACCTCATATCCTTGCACACACACTACACCCCAGCAAGTGCAAGGGAATAAGCCTGTCCTTTAGCCTTCCGGACAAGTCCAGCACTGTCCAATAGAAATATAATGCAAACCACAAACATAAGTTTAAATTTTTTGGTAGCCACTTTTTAAAAAGTAGAAATAAAAAAGTGAAATTAATTTTAAAAATCTGTTTTATTTAAACAAATATATACAAAATATTATCATTTCAACATATACCAAATATAAAAATTAATGAAATATTTTACATCCAGTTTTACATTTAAATTAATATTAAAATAAAATTTAGAATTCAGTCCCTCAATGCAAATCAAAACTACAATGAGATATCACCTCACGCCCATCAGAATGGCTATAATTAACAAGACAGGAAACAACATGTGTTGGAGAGGATGTGGAGAGAAGGGAACTCTCATACACTGCTGTGGGAGTGCAAACTGGTGCAGCCACTATGGAAAACAGTATGGAGATTCCTCAAAAAATTAAAGATAGAACTACCATATGATCCAGCTATTCCACTGCTGGGTATTTATCCAAAAAACTTGAAAACACCAATGCGTAAAGATACGTGCACCCCTGTGTTCATTGCAGCGTTATTCACATTAGCCAAGAATAACGCTGCAATGAATACCCTGATATAATTTCTCTGGAAATTATATCATGGACCACAAGAGAACATAGTCATCTGAAATTTCAAAATAGAACAGACTTCATTGTAACCAGAAGTGACAACTTTTAACTACACGATTGTTGAGTCCACAGATGGACAAAAGATTGAAATTATGCAGAGCCTGAGGGAAGTCTGCCTCTAGATTGAACCAGGTTGAACGTTTATGTCCAAGAGAATGTTATGGCTGCAGAAGATGGTTTCCCATAATAGTGCAAGCTGGAAAATAGACAGAAATGGTTTAACACCAAGAAAACATTCCAGAAATGTTTTATGGTGAAAAGGCTTAACATAATAAAGCTTGTATCCTCTAAAAGTTTTGAAATGGGCATTGACCAATAGCACTTCAGGCTGATGAAACAGAATTTCAGAGAAATGGAAGGTTTCAAAGAATTCTTTAAAAGGTCATCACTTGCAACTCTCTTCAGATCTGGTGTGACTTCATCCAGAATTCATAAGCCAAAACAGAAATCGAAGCACTGAATATTAGTGTCAGCCTACAACTTTCACCCCAAACCACTACATAAAATGTGGAGACTGGAGGTATTAGCTTCGTAATTTTCTAAATCAACTTTTCACTGAATTAATTCAAGTGTAGGGTAAGTTATCTGGATAATTATTTTGTCAGAGGAGTCCTGGCCATGAAGGACAAGGACCCTGTTCTAGAACTTTATATCTCTTAAAATTCTCTTAAATATCTCTGAACCAAGGAAATAATTTCTCACGCATTGTAAGTGCATTACACAATTTAATTCAATTGTGAAAAGTAGTCAATACTATCTGATGTTGATAAAAAGAAGAAATATTTAATCTTATGAAATGAGAGGCTTGGCTTACAATATTAAGATAACACCTTCTGAGGTTATTGCAACCATACCATCTGAGCTAACTAGCATTTTATGGTGTGAAAATCTCTTTCAGGTAGTGACATTCATAAACATATCCTGTGTGAACAAGCGACATTATGTAGGGTTGAGTTCTCGCGTTCAATAAGGGCTTTTCATCTATGTATAACGTTAATGGAGTTGGTATCACTTCAGGAAAGCAGTAGAATGTTCCTGTGGCTCTCCGCTCATACTTCAATAACAGCTAGAAACAAATGAGCTATCAGCCATAGAAGTTTAGAACTGTCACAGGAAAGGAAAAAAGTGGTCTTACTGACAATTAATGGTTTTTTGTAAGACTGCTTGATTGTGACATGGGCAGATAGGCCAGGATGGTTCTGGTAAGTAGTGATCAAGCAGTATCTATCCAATTTAAGTAAAACTAGATATGGATTATGAAAAAGGGGTGGGAGTAGACAGTAGCTGCTACTCAAAATAATCAAGACTTCTTCTAACAGGAGGCAAGATCCAAAGGTCTGGAGATTACACAAGGGTCTTTCAGGTCTCACATGTATGATATTGGATCGTCACAAACATCCACAGTCATCTTTACATATGAAGACTAAAGTCAGGCGCACACCCTTGAATACAATTATGCACGCACTGATTTATCAAACAAGTTGTGAACCACAGGCATCTCTGATACTGAAACATCCGATGTCTCAAACCAGCCTGCCAACTATACCCTGTTGCCTTGGCAACAGGATGCAAGCAGGCACAGAGAAATCTTGTTGCCTGAGCAACAGGATCTTTAAAAAGGGGGGAGGGCGGTCCTTAAGCTGTGACAGGCTTAAGGCTGTAGGTTCAAGCCAGTAGGTGAAATTTCAGTCTCATTACAGTGAGAGATACAGAATTTATGCTAAGATGATAATCATTCATCTATTAATTAACAAGTATTTATGGATTGACACCTATGTGCAATACACTGTGCCCCGGGGAATGCAAAGATGGTATGTCTGGTATGTGTGGGCACACAGTAATAAATATTAATTGAATGAATCAACAGATGTTTCTAAGAAAGGCAAAAAACAGTGACCAAAGCTTCCTAGGACCTGAGTGTATGATAGTGAAAGAGGTTGAAGCCCCTGTGTGTATTATCAACTTCCACTATGCAGGATAATTTATTTGTAAATTGAAATAACATGCTATGACTTTTTGGATTAAAACTATCAATGTAAATACTCAGTGAGACTGTAAAACCCAGATAGAAACTGGTAAAGGTCAAGCCCATTCTTAATTCTCTCCTAGTAAGTAGTAATGGAGGCAGAAGATTTTACATCACTTAGATCACTGAAAATGATTAAAGCTGGAAATTTCAAAGAAAGTCTTAATTATTGAATTTTTAATTGCTTTTTTCTTGACAACCGAGCTTTTGGCTAACTCTATCAATGTGTACAAAACATCAAACAAACATTAACAACAAGGATGTTTATTTCATATGATTATTTCAAAGTAGATAATATTTTGTGAGAGTTTGACCATGAAAAGTGAATTCCATTTTCCCTCTCATTCCTATGATTTCAGAAATACAAACATCAAAATTAAAGATGATTTCCACAAACACTATCATTCACTTCAACCACTCTCAATATACACGTGGAGTTCAAATCTCTCAAAGTGGGAACGTAAAAATGGTACAACCACTCTGGAAAACAGTGGGGCAGTTTCTTAAAAAGTTAGGCATACACCTAGTATACGATTCAGCCATTTCACTTCTAGCTATTTAAAAGAAAAAAAGTATGTGTTCATATGAAGACACAAATGTTCATAGCAGCTTTATTTGTAACAGCTAAATACTGGAATTCAAATGTCCATAAACAGATGAAGGAATAAACATACCATGGTATATCCACACAATAGAATGTTACTTAACAATAAAAAGGAATGAACTATTGATACACAAAACAACGTAGACGGATCTCGAAATAACTATGCTGACTGAAAGAAGTCAGACAAATAAGAGTACGTACTATGTAATTCCATTTATATTAAATTCTAAAATGTAAAATAATCTATAGTGCAGCAAGCAGATCAATGATTGCCGGGGTGGGGAGTGAGGAGCAGGAACGAGGGGCACAAATGGACACGAGCACACTTTTGGATGTTTACTGTCTTAATTGTGATTTCACTGGGATATGCAACCTCAAAACTTATCAAATTTCGCATCTCAAATATGTTAGTTTATTTTGTGTGAGTTATACCTCATTGAAGCTATTAAAACAAAATAACTTCTCAGATTCTCATCCAAGAAAAGCCATTAAAATAGATCATTACATGATCTGTGTGCATTCATTAAAAGCAATATATAAAAAATACACCATGAAGTTAATTTTCTCCTGCCTTTTGTTATTTACTAGATGGCACCTAAATGTAAGTCAGATCTAATTACCTCATGGTTCTACATCTTCAGAAGAGCTAACTAATTAGATAAGGAGCCCAAAAGAATTATTTGCTGGCTTCATGTGACTTCTGCTAAATAGTTCAAAGAAGGAACATGGACTTCTAAGAGTTGGGGGCTGGTTCTCTTAATTGGTCTTGTCATTAATTATATTCCTGAAAAAAGTTTCATCGTCTGAGGATGGTTTGGATCATCAGGGTGCCTTCCACTCTATCATGCTTCCTTTTACCAGCCTTGAGACTTCAGTACTTCTCTGAGGAGGATGGAGCTGCCCTTCCTAGTTTCTTTTGCTCATGTTTTATCCATTGGCCTGGCCCAATTGCCCAAGAAAGTCTATCTCAAGTTATTAGGGAGGTACCTTGGTTCTTCAGCAGGCTATTGGCTTAAATCTAGCTCCTGATACCTGAGGTGACCAAAGTTGAGAGTATATGCTTAAGCTTTCTTTGTGTACTATTTAGCCAGGGTCAACTCTGAATTCTAAACTCTGGAAGCTATGCTCAGGTCAAGTATGCACTTCTTTGTGGCTTTTTCTCATTGGGATCAACTCCCTTGTTTTAGGAACCAGTAAGTGTCCCTAAGGTGGAGAGTTGCCCAGAGTGTCACTGTGACTGTTCTACCATTCAATACATGGCACAGAATAGGCAAAACTCACTACAGGCTTGATTTTCAATTTACTTTTATTCTATTTTGTAGCTCTGCTATCTTCTTTTATACTCTAACTTCTCATTTAGCTTCTAAATATTTTGCAGGAGGGGTTTACATTTCATACAGATAAACCAAGAAACCTAGGAAAGTCCTAAACAAATTAGATTGCAGATAACTTTAGCCTTATTTAATGCCTTTTAAAGAATTACAAATATGTTTTAGAGTTGTCTCCTTTTAATTCAGTGAAGCTCTGGGAATTACCTGGAAGGAAGTCAAAAAGTTATTTTCTCCCCTCTAATTTGGCATGAATCATTGGCTGTCTTTTGTCATTTATTTTCTTCTCAAGTCTGCCCTTGTCTCCCCATTACACTACGAGTTCCTTGAGAAGAGAGCTTGTCTTAAACTAACCTGTGTTCCCTGCTGGCATGTCACACTGCACCTAACACACGGCATAGCTTTGCAAATGTTATTTTAGCTCAGGATTTATTCATCTATTTATCTATGTATGCACCTTCTGATTCATCGGCCTCAATGGCCATTTTCTCTTCTCCACCTGTTGAATTGATCATTAACCCCAAGTTAAAGCCCACTCTGCAATACCCTTGCTTCAGTGAGCCTCAGATTAAACTTCCCCTTTCTGTTGATTCCAGTTTACCCAATTTGCTATAAAATGTTGAGATAATGACTAGCTTTTAAAAACCATTTCAGGCTTTAAAACATATAGTACATATGTTTCCAATTGAATTCTTGCAAATAAGACAATTTTCCATGAATCCTTTTAGAAAAAAGAACTAGAATTACTTGGCAACACTAGGATTCCTAAATGCTAAGAAATTTCTATTTTAATATAAAATTCTCTTAATTGGGGAGTACACCCATATGTCATAATTTATTTTTGGAGTAAAACACTTGTTTTGCATCTCCTCTATACATTCAAGCAATTTTTTATCACTGAATAAAGTACCTAATAATAGAGAAAAAGCCTTTTGATGATGTTCTTAAAACTATAAATAATCACAAACCTTATAAGGGGGTGGTTAGATTCCAAAGTGTACTTGTTAATTATTTTGGGGGAGAGCACGTGGAACATTTTCCTATGCAAATACTGTTCCAGGCACCGATATCTAGACCAGCTCACAAAAGTCTATTGATCTCATGATGTGGTTAAGGTAAAGAAGCCCTGATGGCAGAGTTGGGAGGACACACCCACTCCATGGTACCATTCAGACCCCCAGCTCCACAGCCAGGCTCACATCTCCCAGTCCTGGCCCCTCACTTGCTGAGCTGAGTGAGCAGGAGCACCCATGGTTCCAGGCTCCTGTGTGTGGTTTCCTTGCCTGTGGCAAGCGGAAGCAGAGCTGGTAGGTTGGGGATGAGAAGCCAGAGACGGGGGACGGGAGGGATCTGCAATCCCTGTGATGCCTCAAGGGTCTTCTAACTCAGGTCCAAGTCTCCACAATCGCCCGTTCTGGTTCTCCTTAGGGTTTTGGACTGTTTCTCCTTCCTCCACTCTCTCCTTTACTTCTAACCACCACTTCTCTGCACTTTGGCCCACTAACGAACATGATGAGGTCTTACAGACTTTCCTCGATGACCCTTCTGGTAGATTATGACTCTGATAGGTTTTCCTTGGGTTTTTGTTACTAGCACCACCGGAAAAGAGTTAGGAAATTAAAAGGCTCCATCCTAACCCTTCCTGACTCTCACGTGGAAAAGACAAAGTTAGCAGCGATGTTGTATCTTCAATTAAACAAAAAATGATTTTCTACATGAACCTTCCTTTGCCGCCTAACTGAACTCCTCATAATTTTGCTAGGTAGGTTCTTCATTTTGGAATTCATTTCTATTATGCTTTTCCCAGCACCCTCAAACCCAGAAGTGGATAATGGTTACATTTGGGCTACTCAGCACCCACATGGGCTCCCTGCAGCAAAAGCCCCCTGATGGACTTGAAGTGGCTGTCAACCAAGGAGCCTCCGCTCTCCCCACAGCAGTAAATAGGGCCCTGATCCAAGCCAGGCCAATCTGACTCTCTCTCAGGACACTGAATCCTAAGAAAGGTGACACAAAGACAGAAAAAATGAGCTGGGAGCTCGTTTAGCCCAGCATCAGTGCCTTTACAAGACTGCCAGGAGTGCCTCTTCCACAGACTTCAGGGGCTGACCAGGCTCCTATCCCTTATTAAGCTTGATTCTCTGGGTTCCTAATTACGTGAGCCCCCCAAAGCCTTCTAATGAACCCCTCTGTTGCATAAGTCAGCCAGTGTCAGGTTCTTTTGCTTGCATGCAAAAGGCCTGACTGATAAGGCACACTCATAGCCCTAGCCTTTCGTCACATGAACTTAGCCACTTCCGTAGCCAGGGTCCCCCACAGCTCCGAAGCCTGCTGACTGGCACTGCCACTTACATGTGCTCCCAGCCTCAACTGGTGCCTTAGCCTCAGAGCTGTTTGGCAGTCCTTGTGCCTGTCCCTGCTCCGTTCCTTGTCCATTTCTATATTGGTTCTTCCTAGTGGACCACACTCCTCAAATCTAGACCATCCTCTCAGCAGTGACCATGAATATCATCTAATAAACAGAAACCACCAAGTATAATCTTCTTTAATATCCCTCTTCTCTATTTTTCTAACTTGATTTTATCTTTGCCTCCCTTTCTTCAGACACAGAGAAGGGGTTGTCCCTTCATCGTTCCCAGGCCCACTCTCTGTCTCCAACCTACTCTGCAACTGTACACCATCAATTATCTTCTTCCTTCTTCAATCTCTCCTCTACATTGGTGGCTTCTCCTCAGTGCCAACCATCCTGCAGTCATCCTGATTCTAGATGGCGTTTTTGCATCAAACATCTCGTTTTTGTATCAAACATCTCCCACCAGCCAACTCTCCCAGCTCACTCCTCATTTTCTTCAATTGCTCCCCATCCTTACCTTTGTCACTTCTAAAATCACCACAATCAGGCTTCTGCTCCAGCCAACTTCACCCAGTGCCACTGAAACTGCTCTGACAAAGGTCACCAGGGACTTACAAAAGGCCAAATCTAATAGTTTCATTTTAGTCTTTAGCCCAAGAGATAACTATTGCAGAAACTGCTAATTGTCTCAAAATAATAATGTCTTCCTTTTAAAACAGAATCCCCAATATTCGGTCCTCCCTTGTAGCTAGATGAGGTCATATGACTAAGTTATGGCCAATGGTAAGTGAGTAGAAGTGATGAGCACAATATCTGGGTCACATCATTAAAAGGAAGAGGTGTGTCTCCACTTCCCCCTTCTACTTCCTGCTGGCTAGGATGTAGATGTGATGTGTTCCACATTTCTCACATTTCCCATGAGGATGAGACCTACACCCTGCAGACGTGGAGGAACAAGACATAAGGAGCCAGGGCCCCAGATGACCTCATGGAGCACAACTGCCCTACCTCCCTGGTCTGTCCTTGAGCTCAAAGAGACTAACTTAGACTGGCTGAAGATCACAAAGCTAGACTAAAATCCAGGTCCAAGCTTAGTACTCTCTCCAATGTGCTGCTTGGTAATCTACAATCAGTCTAGGAGGGTGGGCTCTAACAGCCTCTGTTACCACGTGCCCATGTAACTTCCAGCTCTCAGGTTTCAATTTAGCTACCAATAACTCAGCTCTGCAGAGTCTAAACATATTTCTAGGAGCTCAATTTGTACATACCTTGTTTGGGATTGTCTTTCTCCTCCTGAAGCACTAAAACTTCTCTTTAAAATGCCTGAAACAAGAAAACAGAAATAACTTTACATTTTCCTGTTGCAAATCTATTTATTTATTTGTTTAAAAAACAATGCTGCATTCTATTATCTGAGCAATTGTACATACTATGAAGACTGTCTTCATTTATGAAAGCATCAGCCAAAGTATAATGTTGCAAATTACTATTTACTTGACAGGTTTGTTTAAGGGCCTGTCTCCAAAGAAAAGGTGCTAAACAAAGAAACTCCATTATTAATAGCTAACAAAGTACAATAATATCATCTATGCCATGATCACCCCAAAGCCCTGCCAACACAGTTACAAATTATCACATGCAAATTTAGGGGTACGACTTCTCCTTCCCTCACTTCCCCGCTGACCATCCCCGCCATTGCTACCCAGGACATACAACACTGAATTCATCTCAAAACAGTCAGTAATTAACTGCTGCTAGAATTTACTACATATGTTTGGATGCTTGAATATTTTTCCTGTGTAATATTCAATTGCAAATCAAGACATTTTATCTAGCAGGCAGGAATGTACAGGGAAAACAGAGCAGAGTGTTGGAAATTGAGATTGTCCCAGGAAATCTGGAACATCTAGTCATCACCATTTGATGGATTAATTAAGCATGGAAAGGGACAAAGAATGAAGCTAAATCCCTAGGGTTCTACTTTGATCCTCAGGGAGACTATTTTAAACCCTCTTTTATGAGATTTTCATCATCTAGTCATTGATGAAAGGGAATGATTTATACTTTATTTCAGAGTATTTCTGTCTATCTTATTTAATATTCCATCAACTTACTCTTTTAAAAGAAGTATTCTTTTCTCTCCATTTTCTATTTTAACTTCTCTTTTCTTCCAGTTCCAGATTTGTTGAGTGACTTGAATCTTATCTTTCCTTACAATCTTTAAATTTTATCTAAATATATCTTCTCTTTTCTTTCCCATATCCCAGTGTGACTATTTTCTTTACTGTTTCAAATTAGGAGTCAAGATTAACATATGGACTAAATTTATGTGTCATATATTTTCATAGTTGTAAGCAATTAAAATATTTATTTTACTTTAGTGTTTTAAGTATAACATATCCCTTTACATTAATGTAAATAAAATTGTGCAAAACTTAGTCTACACCAAGACTAATTTCTTCCCCAGGTTTCTAATTCCAATCAACGGACTTATAAAAAGGTCACTGCCATTATTCCTGTGGTTATTTTGTCTGTCCCCAAATTAGTTATCTCCACTCCCCAGTCAGAATCTGCATTTGCTGGTAGAAATAATGAAACCATTCATTTGACAGCTAAGGCAATGGAAAACCACAGTGCTGGCTGGCATCTGGGTTCTGTCAGAGTGATAGACATACCTGTCCTAATTAGCATGGCACCTAGAAAGCAAACCACTGGGTTATGTATGTGATGACATTTACTTGACTCCCAAGTATCACTCCCAAACCACTACCTGCGGGAATCCCACAAACTGCTGAAGAAAGCTTACTGAATGTCGATTCTTTCAAAGGGCTTGAACTGGAAATGCTGGAGTTATCTGAAATGTCCAATTCGTCATCTAGCTCTGAATATATATCTGCACATTAATAAAAAAAAAAAAAAAAAGCAAGTGAACCTTGAAACAGAAAGGAGTCAAGAGCGCATTCCTGCTGCCACCTTTTCACTAGAAATACCTTTCTCAATATTTTCCAAGTTGAAGTTATCATCTGACAGGATTTCATCACAGGCCCTGTCTTCCTCCTTACCACACGGGGCCTGGAAGCCTTCAGGGGGCAGGTCTGAACTTTCTGAAAGTTCACTTTTCAGGCTGGCTGCTCCACTGCTGCTGCTGCTCAAGCTTGCCTTCTCAAAGGTTTCCTGGAAAGAGAAATTCAATTTTTAATAGCCTCTTCTTCTTTCCTTCCCTCTGCAGGACCCAAAAACTCATTAGAACATATATTAAAATCCTTAAAATATCATTACAAACAGTTTTTGCTGAGGTAGCATTAGTAGTTCCACTTGTATGTCTACCATAGAATCCATTCAGTTCATAACTACAAAAAAAGTAGGTCTGCAAGTTACCATGGACAAAAAAGAATGGATGTAGCAAGATGCTCTGTGACAAAGGTCTGTGCAATCTGGTGAAAGAAACTGTAGCACTAAGAAATAGATGTGTATCGACTAAGCCAAAATTTGTCTCCTTTATATTAGTTTAAAAATAATTGCTATCAAATCTTCTCAGCACCACAGTGGATAACTAAGGCTTAGTTTCTTCAAAGTTCAACCTCTTCCATGTCCTCCTCCTTTTTCTGTCCCAACCCACAGATCTTTCTTTTCTAACTATCCTCAACTGAAGTCATTAGAAATTTACACAGAAATACACATTCAGTTTAGGGCTTTCTCCTCTTTATGAGCTTTTTTATTATAAATAAATAATCCCCTGCCCTATTCTAAAGACCACAACTGGCATTAACAACCCCATAAGGATTATACACTCAAGATGTGTCAATGCTATCAAGGTTGAAAAAAAGACAACAGATAGTTTTTAAGTTGAGAAAACTTTTTATTGCGTTGATGCAATCAGATGCCGTAATCCATATCTCCCTAAAACTAGCAAAATTTCAGCAAAGGCTTTGTTTCTCTTAAGAACAGGTGTGGTTAAGATATTAGAGGAAGACATTTTTCTGTGAACAAATGAAGAGCGGGGAGAAGTGGTGAATCCCCATACAGGCAATTTCAGACTTAAGGAAGTTTGACTTGCAACCAACACCCAAGAACCAGCTGGGCTGCAAATCAACAATCAATTGCAACTGCTAAAATTACAACCATAGGTAATTGGGTGTTGGCTTAAATTCTGATAAAAGGGAATTCACATTCTAAAGGAGATGCTTTTTCAGATTCTATAAACATGGAAGGTATGCTGAAGTAATGTAGAATGTGTAGTTTGTTTTGGTTTAAAACCTCTATTTCTATCATCTCTTCCACCGGATTTTCCTTCAAAAAAATTTATATAGGTTTTGAACTTGCCATAAACCATATGCCACTGTAGACACATTTTCCTGAGTGTGATTTCTAGAGTTTTTCCTTGTGAATATTTGAGTATCCAACTCATTATTCAATTCAGCTCCTTGAAGAATTGGGGGCTATTTTAGTCCCTCTTAAACCCCTGGGTGCCTTGCATACAGCAAATGCTCAGTAAGTAGTTGCTATTGAGATCAAAGGGAGAGAAGGGCCAGAAAAGCAGCTGAATTCCCTTACAGGAGGAGTAGGTTCTGTAACTTCTGTTTTTTGTCTTGCCCCTTTATCCGGGAGCCTACATTGTGAAGTTGCTCTAAGAGCTGAAGGGACTATTTGGTGATGCGCCTGTGAGTAGGAGCCAACTTCTCCCTTCCTTTTTCCCCTTTGCACATCAGAAAAGTTGTAGAGCTCATCTGTCTTAGCCATGACCAGCCCAGCAATGATAATATGCCTCTGTAACCCAGCAGGCACTGGCCAACGGCAGAGACATTGGATATTTTTAGTCTAAGAGCTGAGGCCATGAAGACATTTTCAAAAGTTGCCTCCAGCAAGTACATAAACCTATTCAACAGAGTTAGGGGGGAAAAAAAGGTGCAGCATTGGGGGATGGAATTTGACTACTGTCAGGTTTTTTACTTTCTAATTATTTAATATTTTTCTAGGAGTAGGAGAGGGAGTTAACTAGATTTTTTTGGCATCTGTGTCTCCTAGGAAGGAAAGGACACACTCTATGTATCAACATGGCAGCAAGGAGAAAACAATGCAAATCAGACAATAAAATTATCACCGATATGGAAATCATCAACATTATAGAAGACGCTCCCCGTCACAGTGCTGGTATAGGCACAATTATGTTTTGCTCAGTTTTGCTCATTATAATGTAATTTTTTTATGTGTGCAGCAGATCATAATACATTTTCAGTTGAATAGCTATTCTAACAGTAACAGACTGACATTGCCCAAATTAACCGCGACAGTAGGGAAAGAATTAAGAGAGCCTATTTTATTAAAACTAGTGCAATTTTTAAAATTTCCCAGAGTGTTAGTTTTATAAGGAGAGAGAGAGAAAGAAAAGCAAGAAACAAATATAAAGCATAACACCAGCTATATCGTGTAGAAGCTATACTTTTAGAACCATAAACAAGGCACTATTTCTTCTGTTCTGAAATATTCATATTCTATTTGAGTTATATCTTTACCCAGTTTCTTCCATTTGTTTACTTAATAACTATGACCTTAAATACGTAAATTTAGGGCTACATAGTGCTTGACAGAAACTCATATGGCTGAGGTTATCTCGTTTCAGTGGCAAACCACATTCTATGCTTTTCATGGATGATAGCACAAAGAAAATTCAAAATAAGAGACAGATCATTGACTGCATATTATTGTACATGAACTTAGTCCCTCAATTTCCAAGTATTAAAAAAAAAAAATTAGCCAGTGTGGTCAGATTGCTGAAGGGGCCATATAGACCCAGGCCATTGCTGAGTGGATTTCTCACCTAAGCGGTGCAATGGGAGGCTCCTCTCCAGGACCTTACTCTGGGCCACTTGGCTTTGCCACCACAGACAGGTGGGTTGATGACACAAGCCTGGAGCGTGGTCCTTCACTATGGTAGATGGAAATCTTTTAGCTCCAAAGTTGTTCAGATGATACCATTGTCTAACTTCATTTATGAAATCTTGAAACATTTCCCTTCTCCCGTGACCCTCATATCAAGCAGAACAGCAATATGTTCAAATTAAACCAGAAAAACTTGTGTCTGAGGCCCTGAAAATAGGTAAATTTATAAATATTATGTAATAAAGGAAAATGTTCTCTTTAAGTTTGGATACTAATTACTGTTTTACTTTGAACTTCTCAAAAATAATCATACAAGCTAAATATTTTGCTTTAACATAATTAAATGCATATAATTATGATCCCACTATTATCATGACATTCACTCTCTTAATTAGAACTTCTTAGAAGCACAAAAACATATTCATGAACTGTCACTAAATTAAATAAATTAGAAAATGAATTGATTATTACAATTCAATCTAAAATTCCAGTATCAAGTTTATCATACTTGATAATATTTCACTGCCACCCCATAACTAACCTAGTATCCACAATGGGTTCTCTATTATTCCTAATTCAAAGACAGGTTTTCTAGAAGCAATTATACTAATAAAGACGAGGAGAACAGTGTTATAATCTGAAAGTATAACTTATTAAAAATACAGAAGATATGGTCTAGCTCAACACTTACTGACCACAATTTTGTTTGAAGGCTGCAGACCAAAAAGGAAAAAAACTGAGTGTATGTGATAATATATCCCAAAGCATTTCAAAGGAGGCCAGAAGCAGGTAATTCCACTCAACATATAAAAGAAATAATGCACAGAGAATCATCAGGTGGTCAAGTTTTAAGACCACCAATCTCATTTAGATTGCTCAAAGCCAAGAAATACAATTTAAAAATAGCAATGCTGAAGGCATTAAACAGTATGGAATTAGACATGAACAATATACATGAAGCCCACAAAGTAGAACCCCACTTAACTGTTCACTTTTTAACACAGAATTACATGAGGAAAGGTCTAATTCTTGTTAAATTGCACACACAGCACATGACATCCAAATATCAAACTGATTAAGTGGCAGTGGAGAAAGAATTAAAAATTAAGGAAAAAAGTCACTATCATCTTTTGCCTGGTCTATGGCAATCTTCTCAACCATTCTCACTACTTTCATTCTACTGTTGGCTCTCAACAGTCTACTCCTACACAGCAGCCAGATACATCATTTTAAAACATTTATGTCACTCCCTTCCTCTAAACTCACATCACTCAAATCTACACTATGTGGACTCAAGTCTACACCATAGACTATAGCCTCCTCATTTCCTACTGTTTCTCCCTGTTTCACTGCACTTCAGCCACACAGGCTTCCCTGCTTGCTCCCTCAACTTAGCAGGCATGATCCCACCTCAGGATCTTTGGATTTGCTGCTTCCTCTGCCAAAACTATTATGCCTCCAGATATTTGCATGGCTCACCCCTTAATGGATTCAGGTTTCTGCTCAAATGTCACATAATTATAGAGGCTTTTCCTGACATCCCTATGTAAAATAGCCTGTCTCCACATCTACCAATCACATTCTGTTACCTTGCCTTCTTTGATTTTTGTCCACGGCACTTAAATATATTTTTATTTATCTATTATTTGTCTTCCCCCAGTATGAAAGTGGGGGTCTTCAGCTGTTTTGTTCACTGTGATATCACTAGACTAGAATAGTCACCAGAAGATAGAATAGATGCTCAATACATTTTATTGAATAAATGAAATAAAAGATTGATTTTTTGGTGTTGAGCAGATCTTATCCAGGTTAAAACAAAGGACAGAATCAAAATTACAAAAGGATAGAATTACAAAATTACAAAATGATTCTTTTGAAGAAATTGGCAAACTGATTCTAAAATTAATGAGATACAACAGACCTAGAATAGCCAAATCAAACTTGACAAAGAAGAACAAAATCAAAGGACTGATACAATCTAATTTCAAAACTTACTAAAAAGCTAAAATAGTCAAGATATTGTGGTATTGACCTAAAAATAGACATACAGATCAATGGAACAGAATAGAGTTCAGAAATAGATCCACATATATGTTTTCAAATGATTTTCAACAAAGATGCCTAGTAAAATCAATTGAGAAAGATTAGACATTTTAAGAAATGATGCTTGGGCGCTGGCCTGGGGGTGTGGTGGTTGGGTTCGCACGCTCCGCTTCGGCAGCCCGGGGTTCACCGGTTCAGATCCTGGGCGCAGACCTACGCACCTCTCATCAAGCCATGCTGAGGTGGTGACCCATATACAGCAACTAGAAGGATACAACTATGACATACAACTATCTACTGGGGTTTTGGGGAGAAGAAAGGAAAAAAGGAGGAAGATTGGCAACAGACATTAGCTCAGGGCCAATCTTCCTCAAAAAAAAAAAAGTTACTAAACTAAGCACTTAAAATTTGTACATTTTACTCTATGTAAATTATATCTCAATTAAAAGGGGGGTGGTGTAGGATAGATGTAAGAATTGTGTATATATCTGTGCGGGAGCTGATAAGGCATTGCTTTATTTTCTTAAAACATAACAAGTGTAGAATGTTTCCAAAACAAGTCATGATTTTTCCTGATACTTCTTTCACTGCATCATTACTCGTTGCATTTTCACAGCCTTGGGGGAAATTCAACCAACAATTAACCAGACAATAAAAGCAAAGATGTTCACAGAAATACTGTCCTTTTAAAATACATCATTTTCTACATGGCTTAATTTAATCTCTTAGCAGAAGATTGCAGACACACGCCTTTACTGGTGTGCTCAGCAATTGTAAATGACATATGGTATAATAAAAATAAAGCAGCTCAGATAAATAAATAGCACAACATTTTTTAAAATTTGCACTAAGAAAATGAGAATCGGGTGCTTGTATATCTGCTCAATTCTTAAGTGGTCAACTTGAAAGATATTTGAGAATTTAAGAAAAATTTCAAGTGCTTGTCAATAGAGTTTGCTAAGAACATATACAGATTGTATTAGAAAACTACAATAAGAACTCTACAACAAAGAAGTGAAATTATGAAGAGTTTGTGAATATAGAAAATAGTCTTTGCTGATAAGTGCTCTACTAATTGCCTTGTCTCCCAAAGTAGACAGAATTTAAGATGGTAATTATGTGTGCCATATTTTAGTAGTTTGATAATATCAGATCATCATAGAAATCTTTCTTTTTTAATTCACCAAAAGCTTAGAGTAAATTTCTAGAACTGACTATATGAACATTTACCCATCATCTTAAGCATGAGATAATTTATCAAAGTCAGATGCAATTTTTTGAAAGATCATCTTGGTAGAGATTGTAGAGATCCATCATAGAGGATGGCTAAGGGAGGGAGATCATTCTAGATAACCTGGGTGGAACGGATTCAATCATTTGGAAGGTCATCAAAGCAGAGCTGAGGTTTCTCTGAGATGAAAAAGAAATTATATCTGTGGATAGCGATTTCAGCCAGTGCCCAAGAGTTCCAACCTGCCCTTTCTGCCAGGCTATGCTATGGATTTTGGACTTACCTAGCCAGCTCCTACAATCATGTAAGCCAATTCCTTGCAATTAATCTCTGACTATGTTTCTACTACTGGTTCTGCTTCACACATTTTGTGTGGAACTGTCCTGCACATGACATAATATTAGCATCCCTGGCTGCTGCCCTTTAAGTACCAGTAGCATTCAAAGTCATTGTGATAAACAAAATGACACTCCCTTACACACACACATTTCCTAATGACCCCTTGTAGACAGTGCAGAGGTCGTACACTGAATTACTGCTAGGGGTCAGGGAGAAACTAGAGACAAGGAAGTTGGATATTGCAATGATCTAACGTAAGATAATGAGAATGAAGATTGAAAAGATAAGATGGATCTGTCAGACAGTTCAAAGATAGAATTGGTAAGAGCTTGCTAATGAAATAGATGTAGGATTTGAGGCAGAGTGAATTGAAGAAGACGTCAAGGTTCCAATTAAGGTGATGAGGTGTAGAACGTGACTGGGTTAAGGGAAGACAATTCATTCACTGTGGGACTTGCTGAGTATGAGGTACCTGTTAGACATACAGGTAAATGTCCAGTTCAAAATTTAGGTCTGGCACACAGGAGAGGCAGAGATCAGACAAGTAGCTTTGGAGGTCTTCAGAAAATGGATGTGGGAATTATGCTGTAAAACACATCTCAATGTATTTTGCCTTCTTAGAAAATTTTGCATACTTTTCCTCTCAGAGCCTTTTACTATTGAGACCAGGCCATGAGGCTGAGGCTTATAAACCCAAGGGAAGGCCTAGATGAACAATAGCTCAGGAAAGAGAAGGACATGAAGGAAGGGCAGCTTCTGGCAGAGCGGACTAAGGCCTGGGAAGTCTTTCTGAAGCTTAGAGAAGGAGCCTGATAGGAGGATAGAAGATGAGAAGGCAGCTGACAGCATCTTTGTTTTTCCTCCTCACACCCTCTCCAGCAGACGTGAACCTTGGGAGTGGAGTAGGGCAATTGGTAGAAACACACAGAGAGTTTGAGGGAGAAATCCAGGTGCAGCCAGAAAAGACTGGAAGCTTCAGAGAAGTTTCGTGATCATCATCACACTATATACTATGGTCATTTTAACATAAGGCCCATGAGGGTAGACACCTTGTGTTCACTGTGGTATCCCTAGCACCTAGAATAGTGCCTGAAACCTAATAGGCACTCAATAAATATTTGTTGAATGGATAATTGAATGACTGGCGCCTAGGACAAAAGCACAGGAAAAGATGAAGAAGATACCTGGCTTGGTGGGGCTGACATAGTGCCCCCCACTCCCAGTTAGTTCCCCATGGGCTGCGTATGGAATGTGAGGGAATCCAAAGCTCCTGAGTGCCACAGTGGGAATGTAGAAGATGGCTGTAGTGCTGGCTGATGAGGTCACTAGGTCATCACTGTATGGGGGTCCACGGAAAAGTCAGCTCAAACCAAAGACGCCAAGGTAGGTGCCCCAAAGCCAAAGAGATGGGTTCACCTCATCTAAAGTCAGCAGAGCCAACAGAAGGTGGCAGCATGCAGAGCCCCTGGCCCTCTCCCATCAGCACAGGGATGCCTAAGCTTCCTCCTGCACCCAGCTGCCATCTTGGGAGGAGGAAATGGAGAGGAGAATCCTTGAAATGGGAGAGAAACTTTAAGACCGAAAGAGACTGATATAAATGATAATGGTTACATCCACTTTTTTCTGCCATCAGCAGAAACAGGGTTCAAAACAAAATGATATATGATTATAGAAAATAAAGTTCCTATTTTGCACAACCAATTTTTACCCAAATTCATATGAAATAAAAAACCATAGAGCTGGATGGAGCTCACTCAAGGGAAGAGCAAGAAGAGAAGCAGACCATTTAAATTTAAGAGGCCAGGGCTGGAAGAGAAAATAAGAAAAAGTCACACTGCAAGAACATACTTCTCTTATGACTACTCTTCAGTCTCCCTGGGACAGTGAACTCTGCTCCATTTGCACACGTAGAAATATGCTTTATTCACCCATGTTAATATTAGTCTAGAGCTGGATTCACAAAATCTCAATAATCTGAATGAAACTGAAGTTTTCCATTGATTATCCAGATTTTTCCAGGCTGGATTTTTTTTTTTTTTTTTTTTTTTTTTTTTTTTTTTTTGTGAGGAGGACCAGCCCTGAGCTAACATCCAATGCCAATCCTCCTCTTTTTTGCTGAGGAAGACTGGCCCTGGGCTAACATCCATGCCCATCTTCCTCTACTTTATATGGGACGCCGCCACAGCATGGCTTAACAAGCGGTGCGTCGGTGCGCACCCGGGATCCGAACCAGCGAACCCCGAGCCGCCGCAGCGGAACGTGCGCACTTAACCGCTTGCGCCAACGGGCCGGCCCCCAGGCTGGATTTTTTAAACACTCATTCTTGTATTTGTCAGTGAAGATCTAAGCAGCACACTCTAGAAATGTCCGTAACCAATTTTTCCGTCTGGAATATAAGATAATACCTAAAGAGGACTTATTCTGTGTGTTTAATGCATTGTGTACAGTGCCAAAACGCCAATCATGATTTTGACTATTATAATGCCACAATATCCTCTATGGTTCAACATTTTATTATTACACATTTAAGAAAAATGGCACCTCATTTTTCTCTGCTTGATTCTTATCATTCTTGACTCTGAGCTCTCCTTATGATCTCTTATTTTGAATTAGAAAAATTAGAAAGCATAACATTCTTCAAAAAGTAAAGTCTTGCTTCACTTTCATTGAGAGTAAACTGCAGTACACAGGAATGAACTTATTAGTGAAGATGTCTCTGTCTTTTGAAATATATATAATAATATTCGTCTTCACTAGTCTGTTTTGAAAATTCTCATAATTAAGAACAAGCTAACACGTGAAAGTAAATAGCATACACCCCATGAGACAGGAGCCTTTCATGCTTCTTATTAATTGTTTGCTTACCCACTATTTGCAAAATTTCAGTAATTCACAGTAGATCTCTTTATCAGTGCTGGGAATTCATAAAGTTTTACTGAACCCACTAATTTCTCCTTCCTTTGACTATTATTTATCTTTGGAGTGTGTAAATTGCATTATTGATATTAACTGCTCTGGGAGAACATTCCACTATATTTGAAATGAAACAATCATAATATCATAATACTGCTTAAGAAAAAAACAAGTGTAAAATTTTACACCTATAATTTTTCTGCCAGCGATGGCATAGAGATAAGTTTTAAAAAATAATAATTGGTACACAATGAAGATAATGCCAATTAACTGCATGCTGCCTTTGTAATCATATTTCCTTTTCAGTTCCTTAATAAAGCTGCATTTTATCCTTTTAGTTAACATTTGATTAATCTTGAAATGAAAAATTATCAGTATACCTAAAATAGTGCAAGAGAGGAAGTTATTTTATGGCTCTTTAAAATAGTAATATAAACTTTGCTTTGAAGTGAAGCACTTCTCTATAGTCTCCATAAGACTGAATGCTCCAGGAGGGCATTGAGGCTGGCTAGTAGCAGGTGCTCAATAAGTATTTATTAACTGCAAGAATAACATACCTGGATTTAGTACTAATGGACCAGTTAGTACTAGATTAACAAGTTGCATCAACAAACTATTCTTCTAACACAAGCATGGCTTATTTTATATAATTGATGCTATCTTACAACTTATGCCACTTTTTAATTGGGACAGTATATTCAAATACATTAACTTTTAATCCTACTGCCTTCTGCAATAGGTAATATTTTCCTCCTCATTCATAGATGAGTAAAGAACCCCTAGAACCTCAAAACTCCCTCATTGACTGTAGAGTTCTCCCTTTGTTTTACCCAGTCATGGTCTGAGAACTAGATTTCTACAGTCAAAATGGCCCTCCTAATACATATTGAAATATTGACGGATAAAATGATATGGTATCTTGGATTTGGGAGTGGGTGGTAAGTGGGCATAGAGATGACACCAACTGGTCCAAAGTAGCAAATTGTTGAAGCTGGTGTATGGGTACACGAAACACTCTCTTTACTTCTATAAATATCTGAAATTTTCCACCATAAAGAGTTTTTTTTAAAAAGCTGGAAAGTAAAAATAAATAAATAAATAAAATGGTCCCTCTCAAGGTATTTTGCTAAAGATAAGAAGATTTCTGCTGTTAGATTTCAAACTAACTCCACCCACTCCCACATCAGCTACATGAATCTAACATAAACCGACTCTCTTATATCCAACTGGAAATTGGCTAAGTAGCTTTGCAGTGCAGAACTTAATAGAAGGCTCCAAATACTTAAGATATATAGAAATGGCTAAATCTCTTACATTTTAGTTTACTGGAAATATTATACTCTGAATGCAACATGATATCCATAGAATGATGTGTTTCTCATTGTTGCTTACTTTTTATGAAGTCAGCTAGTAAAATAACAAGCAAAGTGCACTCTTATTCCCTGTGTATAAGATTTAACTGTGCCCACAAAAGCTACAACTCCAAGTTATATGCTCCTAAATGTAAACCAAGGCCTTAGATAATTACCATGGATTGTTCTGTGAAATTACAGCTGGGCTTAGCATTTAAGGCAATGAAGATTAGTTTTCCCCCAAAAGAAAACTATATTGAATTTTCAACTTCTGGATTCCAAGTACATCAACACAAAACCACCAAACAGTAATGCTTTCTTTCCAAAAAGAAAGGAGTTCGCTGGAAATGCTGTTATTCAAGAAATCAGGACTGCCTCTTCTTTGAGACCAACATTTCATACAATTTTCCTAGATGAGGCAGAGCAGGTCTTGAGGGTCCTGGAAAGGAATTTAACGACGAGGTACCCTAACCAAGAATGACGTTATGACCCTATTGCCTGGGGCCCACACCCTGGGAGGGAAGAAAAGAATGTTTACTGGATTAAAGGGTCCCTTCCTAGATCCCTGCTGGGGGAGCCCAGAGCATGAGCGAAGGATGGGTCACAGTCATGATCCAACAAAGGCACAGAAGACGAAAAATGAGAGACAGCAACAAGAGCATCACTGGCACAATCACTTGCACCTGTGAAATTTGTAGCTCTGGCATCCCTTTTTCAAGCTATGCTCAGAAATAAACTTCAATATCAAAATAATATAACAGTTACCGACAAGAAAAATAAAAGCACGTATTCCAGTTTGAAGCATGGTGACATTATTACCAACACAAAGTGTAATGAAAGCAATTACACTGACTAATAAGAAAACACTTTAAGCAAATATTACTCTTTCCTCTGAATTAACACACAACATTTTCATCCATATTCCCAAAATCAGATTGCTGAAGACATTATATATAAGCATTCACTATTTATACAAAGATCATAACATACATTCAAAGAATTGCTAAGAGATCTTTTTGATACCTCTGGTTTTATAATATACAATAAATTACGGTTAGTTCCTTGGAAAATCAGTTATACTGACTTATTTTAATTTTAATTATAAGATATAGAAGTGGATGCAAACATGTAACTACATAATAGTGAAATATTACATGTAGCAATTAATATTTTCCTAACTTAAGATGAATCTTCCTTAAGACAAGCAAGAACAACTTCAAACAGCCTATCAGAAAGCACCATGAAGAGATTGAAAGATTTGCACTTACATGAGATAGCAGAGCCAGCTCATGGTGACACATGACTGCGTTCCGGTTGGCTTCCATAAAATACCTCTGTGTGCGTCTGCGTTCCCGTTCCAGCTTCTTCTCCAAGGCCAGCTGGGATGTAGATAAGTTGTCTAAATACTTCATCACGACATCCGATATCATGGAGCTGACTTCCACAATATCTGGGCGGGCTTCTGCATCAGGAGTGAGGCACCTAAAAGAAGATAAGCTAATCACTGCACTCTGGTCAATGTGGGGACCAGGCCACGAGTGTGGCTAAATTCCACTGTGTCCATCATAGTGTTTGCAGCCAAGAGAATCTGAGGCAAGATGGACATCAAGCATAGTTTTGAATCCAAGACTTCTCAAAAGGCATTTGGAAACTTTGGGAAGGAGAGGGAGGCAGCACTGCTCTCTTTGCAATGAGGCTGGCAGGCAAGTATTACAGGCTGAGCGTGAAGCTGTTCCTCAGGTCTCAGGATAGGCAGATGGGGTCATCTTCTCCTGTGTGAACTGGTTATTTTCTAAAGTCACTGGCAATTCACTGGTCAGTGAAACAAAGATGGATCCCAATAGCATAGGCCTTGATGATCACCCCTGATGCACCTAAAGGAAGGTTGGTTTCTGGGAGGTCACAACTTATTGGCCTTGGACTTTTCTAGCTGTATAGTGGCAATATCAACACAACTTGATTACTGAGAGTCTTACAAAACATGAAGTCATAAAAGTAAAACACAATCCAGTTACCTAGAGGTTTAAGATGTTTGTAGTATTTTTTTAAGTAGCTAATTTGACACATTGCATGCTAATTTTTCCGCAACTCTGGAAATAGGAAATATCAGCCTACTAAAGGAAGTATTGTTCATGTCACAGCTAAACACTAATAGAAGGCTATTCTAGATGCTATGGAACCAATTATCAAGAACATTGCTTAGCATGCTTTAAATACCTCTGGCACTCACTATAATATTTTGTCTATTTTTTTAATTCAAATTCTCTAAATTCACTGAAGTCAAGTGTCCTTCTCAATAAAATTTAACTTGTTTGGACTTGGAGAAAAAGATGTAATTCTTCACATCTTGTATTTAATTTAGCAACCCATAGTTAATACAACTTTCACGTATGCTGATGTCTCTAAGCAAGATTTAAGAATTATTATACACAATTATTCCTCACCACAGAAGTCAAAATAAAATTCTAACATGTTAATTTGCTAATTATTTTTTCTTACTGAGTTTATTAACCATGAGTAAAATACACACGTCTTAATCAGATTTTAAGACATTACTTTATCATTTCATGCTTTATCTTTATGCTGTTTCTTTTCAAGTTCTAAGGCAGTTGGATTGAACTATGGCTTTAACAGGCATTTATACATCTGCTGAATTCATATTTAACAAAGTTCAGTCTGTGCATCTATTATATACAAAGTAAGGCAGGAGATTGTGGAGAGAGGGCTAGCTACGTAATTTTGGGGGTGCCTAGTGCAAAATAACAATGTGGGGCCTCAGCAGAGAGTAGGGAAGCCAATCTCTCCTTCCCACAGTCCAGCCTCCCAATTGATGGTAGACAGGAGATCCCCAGAGATTGCAGCCTCCATGTCCACAGGACACACTTGGTACCTGGCTTGGGGGTGGGCAAGAGGCCCCCACTGAGTCAGCCACTGAGTGCGCCATGGTGCTGCCAGCCCGGTCAGGGATGACCTCTTCTTTGCCTTGCCCCAAGACTCAGCAGGGCACATGCTCCACCCTGACCCTCTCCTCTCCTACATGCACACTCTGCCAGGGAAGGAGGGTAAAGGTGGACCACAGGCCTCCCCCGCTGACACACGCAATCCCCATAGCAGGTAGCGAGCAGCAGTAATGATGGGACAGGGACAGGCAGATAGAGCTGGAGGCCAAAGAGGGCCCAGGGAGCTGGGAGGGGATGGCTGAGAATCTATGCCCGGGAGGCAGGAGGGAGCTGGAGGGACCACACACGAACTGAGGCTCCAAGCTCCCAACACACATGCTCCTTGTTCCATCAGACTTCACTTCCAAAACACAAATTCAAAGATAAAATTATTAAGAAATTCATGACCTTGAATGCAGAGCCTTAAACCCCAAGAACAGGACCATTTTGAGCAGGGGAACCCGTGCACTGGTTGTAGGCATGTGAAGCCAACCCTGTGTGGCAATGACATATTTGCATTCAATTTTCTTATTTTTGCTGATAATCACAAAAGAAGCTAAGTTGTTAAGTTTCACCTTCTAATTAAATCTGTTTTTTCATCTACCCTCACTTAATTAGCAAAAGGGATTAAAGCTAATAAAAATGTGTGGTTGACCTAGTGTTGGTTATGACCATCATATGAGCAAAAAAACCCAGCATCTAAGCCTTTCATTAGTGCATTAGACTAAATTCTTAGTCTGCAGATATTTAAACTGATTCAAAGTAATATTAGCAGTTGAATTATCAGCTGAGCTTTTTTTTAATCAAACAGGCAACATAAGATAGCTTTACAAATTACATGGTTATATATTACAGTAAGTGGGAACCAGAATGGGCTCTGTTCTGGCATTTAGTCATCTCCTTCTCTCCCAAAGTTACTCCCCATCCTGTATTCGCCATCACTGAAAAAGGAACCACAGTGAGATACAATTTAACACCTTTAGTAGACATGCAGGCCCTGGGTCAGATTGGTGGGGTTACATCCTGACTCACCCTTTACTAACTCTGATCTTGGGCAAGATTTAGGTTCTAAGTCTCAGCTAGCCTATCTATAAAACGGGATAATCACAGGATCTACCTCATCAAGTTGGTATCATGATTAAATGAAGTCATCTCTGTAAAGTGCTGGCACATTCTAAAAGCTCAATAAATTGAAAAGAAAATCCACACTTTTATTTCTCCTCCATCCTCGCCCACATTTAACCAACACCAAGTTCTGTGGCTTCTACCTCCTAAATATTTCTTAAATCCATATCATTCCCCTCTAATCCCATGGCTATTGGCCTATTTCATCATCATTTGCTTGGACAACTGAAACAGTCTCCTAAATGACATGTTCATCTCTTGTCCACCTCTGATGCTTATTGTAAACTGCTACCAGAATAATATTCCAAAACTGACTACATCAATTCTCTGTTCAGGATTCCTCAACAGCCACTCATGGCCCAATAGGGCAAAATTAATATTCCCATACAAGCCCCTTCTTGAACTAGCCCTTACTTCCCTCCACAGCCTCACTCCCTCTTTCCCACCCTCCTCAGCAACCTACCAAACACTCCAACCTACACTTTCCCACACAGCCCACAGCTTTCCAATGCCCCCATTTCTTTACTCATTTTATTCCCCCTACTTGAATTTGTTTTTTGCTGATGGTATCTGCCCTTTCCCAAACCACATCCCTTATGTGCTTGCCAAAAATTCCACTCTTTTCCAACTCTCCATTAGGAAGACTTCGTGGACCACCCTCAGATAGACTTATCATCCCTCTTTTATAAATTCTCACTGCACTTGTCTATATTTAAGTACCTAAAACTACTATAATTATTGTATTGCAATTGTCTGTTTCACCACTAGAAACCGGAAACTTCTTGAGAGGGGGCACATGTGTCCCCTTCACCATGATCTCCCCAGCATGTAAAATGGAATCTGGGTCTTGATAGGTATTCAGCAAATGAATGAATGAATGAACAAGCAAATGAATGAATGAATGAATGTAGCCTAACATCTAAGAATTTACCTTTCCATAACCCAAAACATTTGCTCACAGACTTTTGGACTCCCAGGAACATTTACTACCAGAAGTTCCCATTTAGCCTCATTGCTTTGAAATGCCTCCTGCTTAGATAGTTCAGAGAAATTCTTAAGAGCAACCAAATGCTTCAATGATTCTCTAATCAAATAAGCAGAAAATCATATTCTAAAAAAAATTCTGGGATGTTCCACTCACCCCACCCACTTTGTCCCCACTCTGCTCTGCAAGACCAGATAGAAAGAATTAGAGGGATACAATATTTGATAGTATTCATTTCATGTTTAAGATACAAAGAGTTGAAGGTATGGTGAAAAATATAAAGATCCACTTGTTCTTAGAACTAGCTGAAAACATTAACCTCGTTAGTCGTCACGATGGCCTGTGAAACAAAGCGCCAGACAGCTTACGCAACCAGGCACAAATAGAGAAAAATAAGGCAAGTGGAATATTTTGTGCATAAAAGGAAATGTTCTTCCTTTTTAAAAAGTAAACAGACAATACTCTCTTAACAGTGTACTGGAAGGTAAAAATAGTAAGGCTGGTACTGAGCAGAGCAACAAAATATATTTATTTTTTGCCCCAAACTCTTCAGAGTTGCTAAGTTATTCTCCCAATTTCAAAGCCTGCTAGGAAAGAAAAGTTCCAATGACAAATGTGCTTGTAAACCAGATGAACAAACAGGAAAAAGCAAAGATGCTGGACATCAGAAATACAAACTGTGTGAGCTCTACTTGACAAGATGAAGAAGGTAAAAATGAGAAGAGAGTAAAGCAGCAGAAGAAAGAAGACATATGTGATTGGAAACAACACTTGGTTTAAAATTAAGAATGAGTCTAGTGAACTTTCCCATCAATGGTTGTCCTATATTTCAAAGGCTCCATCCTAGTGAATGGCTCTGAGGCCGATGTGCTGAGTCATAAATGATCATTAGGAACACTTTTGCATTTACGTGTCCCTTGCATCAATTTCCTGAAGAAAATAAGAAACTAATAAAGTAGAAAATTCAATTCGTTCCCTAATTCTTTTGAAACTTAGTTTTTAAAGACCAAAACTCTGAAGCAAATTAAATATGTAATTGCATGCAGCTCACAACTGATTTGGGTTTTATGTCAAGTTTTCTCAAGATAAAACTTTATTTGTGATGCGAACCCAGACAACGAGTCTTGAACAACTTTAGATGAAAACAACATCTGTTATAGAATGCATACTGCAATCTTAACTTATAGTCAGCTATAAAATTAAACTGTCACTTCTTACTTATTATGGTGTTTTAGTATTTTGAATTAAAAATGTCCTCAAAAACATTTAATCTGGAGTCCCCTAATAGTGATCATTCACCCTCTTAAACATTCTGTTAACAGGGAACTCACCACCCATCCAGCAGCCTGCTCTACTGTTGGTAGCTCTAATTGTGACATACACTTCCTAATGGTGTGCTGACCTTGGCCTCCTGGGAACTTCCACTCCATGGTCTTGGCTCCATTTTCTGAAGTTCCACAGAATGAATCCAGTTGTTTTCATATTTTCAATGTCATCCCATTTTCTGAATGGAATAACTGAAGTCTTTTTTAATCCTCTTATGATTGTATCCCAAAACTTGCTGACTCAACTTCCAACCCACAGTGGAAACAACCCCACTTCTCTCCGTCAACACCACCACTACTGCAGTCAAAGCTGCCATCATCTTTCAGCGGACAGCTGGACCTGCTTCTCCCTCCCACTCTCATTCCTCTCCAGTCTATTTCCCGTAGAGCAGCCAGCACGATCTTTGCTAAAGAAGAAATTTTCACTATGTCCCAGCCTGTTAATAACCCTTCAGTCCTCTCCTCAGTACTCGAGATAAAAATTCAAAGCCCTCTTCCAACTAGTGTTTTCGTTTTCTTTGAATAAATACCCAGAAGTGGAACTGCTGAATCATACAGTAGTTCTATTTTTAATTTTTTGAAGAACCTCCATACTGTTTTCCATTTTCGCTGCACCAGTTTACATTTCCACCCACAGTGCACAAGCGTTCCTTTTTTCCACATCCTTGCCAACACTTGTTATTTCTTGTCTTTTTGATAGTAGCCATTCTAACAGGTGTGAGGTGATATCTTATTGTGGTTTTGATTTGCATTTCCTTGATGATTAGTGATGTTGAGCATCTTTTCATGGGCCTCTTGGCCATTTGTATGCGTTCAGGTCCTCTGCTCATTTTTTAATCAGATTGCTTTTTGATATTGAGTTGTATGAGTTCTTTATATATTTTGGATATCAACTCCTTGTTGAATATATTGTGTATCAATTATACTTCAATAAAATATATATATTATAAAATCTAAAATATATATATATATATAAAATATGGGCAATCAGAAAAAAAATTCAAAAACCCTCAATGTGGCTTATAGGACCTAGTCACTCTGGCCCCTGGCAGCCTCCCCGGGCCCTAATCATTCGATAGCTATTCTCTCTCTTACTTAACATGTGACATCTCCAATTTCTTTCAGATCCTCAAATTAACAAGCTCTTTATCTCAGGAAAGACTTCACAGATGCTGGTCTATGAAATGTCTTCTCCACTCTGTTTACTATTTCAGAATTAGTAATTGTCCAGGTCTCAGATCACATGTCTTTTCTTCATAGAAATTGTTCCCAAATCCCCAGACTAGGCCAAGTCCTTCTGTAATCTCTCATTGGCCCACATACCATCCCTCATCGAATTTATCATAATTTGTTTTATATACTTAATTCCATAAATAATAATATTATTAATAACAATACCTAAATTTATTGAGGGCTCACTACATGCTAGGTACTGTGCTAAGAGCATCAGAAGCATTATCTTATTTAGGCTTCAAAACAAGCCAATGAGTAGTTACTATTGTTACCCAAATGTCACAGATGAGAGAAGTGGGGCTTGGGAAGGTTAAAGTGAATGGAAGAGTAGGGATTAGAATCTATTAGATTCCAGAACCTATCGATGATCTTCTACATGATAATGTTGCTATCTGACTCCTCCTCTAGCCTCTTAGCCCCAAGAAGCATGGATACCAACAGCCAGGGAACCTGTCAGAAGCAAATTACAGTTCTGTTTTCCTAGTGCCACAAAATCAATAATGACTCTGTACTTTGTCTCTGCATTACTCTTCTCCTGCTCTTTGTGGCACTCAAATACCTATGAAAAGGAAAAACGAAATGAGTAAATCTGGTACTCTTGTCTTGACATCTCTGGAGACTTCTTGAATTTTTAAGGCACTTTCCAAAACACAAATAGCAGAGAACAGGAACCAATTGTGGAGATGAGTAGTTTAAGTACATTTGTCTGGATGCATTAGCAACAGGGCATGATCCAGTATATTTGGAATTCAGATGATTTAGAAAGAGTTTCAGCTCATTTCCCATAATATTAACAATGATAATTGTCAACATTGATCAAGTATTTACCATTTGCCAAGCTCTATGCTAAGTGCTTTGCATATATTACTTTGTACAATCAGCACACCAGCCTGATGAGGTTGGTACTATTACGATCCCCATTTTACTGGATGAGGAAACAGAGATGCAGAAAGAATGGTCAAATTGTTTCTTCAAAATCTGCAGTTATTAGACCTGAGGCTCTTGGTACTGTAGGGCAGCACTGTGCTAAACAAGGAAAGATTCAAGATATAATCCTACAAGCATGTGAGGAGTACCTATTAATGTACAACAACAGGCTGAAGGAGAAACCAAAGGGAAAAGGGCACAGCCACAGTAATCCATCTAATCCATTCCATCAGAGATGGTGCTAAGTGCTAGGATAGATACTAAACCAGGTTCTAAGGGAACTGGGCAGGGGCATGGATAAAGATTCTATCTGGGGTGACTCTAGGATTTCTATAATAATAATGGGAATTTGACTCAGCTCAGTGGAGCAGAGAAGTAACCTTGAACCAACTTAAGTGCATAAAGATAATCCAGAAATAATGATCAGCCAGATAAACGAGAGTCATTTATTCATACAACCAGTATTTGTTAAGAGTTTCCTCATACCAGGCATTGCTCTGGGCACTAAACAGCTATGAACTAGACTGAAAAAGTTCCTGCTCCTGTGGAGTTTTCATTCTGGTGGAGAAGAGACAGACAATAAAGAAACAAGTCTGCATGCACATGTATAACACGTCGGGGGTGATGGGTGCTGTGAGATTTACAAAGCAGGCAAGGGGGTGAGAGAGTGCAGAGAAGCTGTGGAGGTATCAGGCGGGCTTCTGATAGGGGGACATTTCAGCAGAGACCCAAGGGAAGTGACAGCCTGTGCCATGCATGTATCAGAGCGAAGAGAGTTTCAGGAAAAGGGAAGAGCGAGGACAAAGGTCCAGAGAGAAGGTACATGCCAGGACTAGCATGGAGCGCCCAGTGAATGGAGCTGAGTGAGCAGAGGAAAAGTGGGAGGGGATGAGGTGAGAGGTCAGCTGGGACAGGCCCTGTGGGGTCAGAACTTTGCAACTGCATCAGGACAATGACTTCCATTAAACTCCTACTATATGATAGCAGAAACACTTCTTTCTCTCTTTGAAAACTTATAAAACTTAACACTGGTGATTTAAAAATAGAAACGAAAAAATGCTTACAATTTTATCATCTAACATGGCCTTTTCCAGTTTTATATGTTCTTGTCCTGGCTTTTGCCACATTCATGCATATTTTATGGTTTTTGTCATAGTTATCAACAGCTTTCCATCCTGTTTGTTTTCCTTAGCTTCGCATCCTACGTGTTTCACAGGTTGATACAAAGCTTTGCAAATAATCATTCTAGTGGCTGCACAACATTCTACGTGAATGCACTACTTCGTCTTAGACACTTTGGTGGCTTCCAAATGGTCACAATTACTGATGATGCACAAACATTTTTCTAGGTTTGGATTATTTGGGAGCCCTTCCTTTTCATGAATATTTACATAGCGAATTTACATAGATACAAGGTATTTCTTGATAATCCCTATATGGTCAAGGTTGTGAGACTAATTACCTGCTGATGGTATCTGTCACTTTTTCAGAGTAGACGCCTTCTGGCACTGGTTCATACACCGCCTCCACGATCTGCAAAATAAAAAGATCAGAGTGATGGAAGTAAAGGGGCCATCGATAGCTTTGAGTGGTAATACTTGGCCACAACATAAGTTACTTGATAAGCATTATAGCTTTGTGCACAAATTGTAATCAGAAATGAAAACGTCCCAACAAATTAAAAATTAACGTCAATGAAACAGTTCTTGAGCATGGAATTGTATTCTTCAAGCTGAGTTCAAGTTAACCTCAAATTCATAATAAATGATGTGTAGGATAATATAATATGCTGAATTGTGGGTAGTCCAAACCACAATTAAAAATAAAATATATTTATTTTTATAATTTTCTATGATAGATGAATACAATTATAAGGGAAAATGTGCCATAGCACATGATGTATATTTAGAAGAAAGGGGAAAAAATAAACTGGATCATGTGGTTAATAAAACAATGCCTGCTTTTAACTGACAGTTTTATAAAAATCACAAAAGTTCTATTTAAGAAGAGCAATGGCTTTTTTAGCAACACAAGACCCTTTGCCTCCCACTGTTGCTTACTTTTGTAGCCAGGGAGAGCATGTTGGTGCTACAGAAGGGAGGATTCAGAGTCGCCATCTGATAAAGGATGCAGCCTGCTGCCCAGACGTCAGCCTTCTCCCCATACGGCTCACTCTTCAGTACCTCAGGGCTGAATTAAAATAATGATGTTAATAGACGCTGAAAAGGGAGAAGTTGGCACAGAAAGAAGTCCAGTTTTCAAGCTATAGTTGGAGATATAAGAAAAAAATATTTGAAACTCTTTATCACTATTTCAAGTAAACATATTAAAAGATATCTTTGAATTCTCCCAGACTCAGACGAATTAAGAAGCACAATCAAGCAATTCCAGTTTAAGCACTAAATATCAATAAACCATATAAACGTTGCATATTAAGTGTCCAAGGAAGTTTCTATTTCCAGAAACAACCACCCTTCTGTGGTAGATGGAACTGTTTACCTCAATTCTTTACTTTTCTGGAGATTTTGTACATCCCAACCTTGCTGTGGCCTCTTCAGGGCCAGTGTTCACTACCCACTCCTGCCTTTGGTTTTGACTGTGTTGTTTTGCTTTGGCCAATGGAATGTGGAAGTCACAGTGCACCAGACCAATGCTTTAGTCTTAACAGGTATTAAGTGCTTTCATTTGTCCCTCTAGGAGCTTCTGTCCATTACCAAGAGAAGAACATATCACAGTGGCTGCTATCCCACCAGCCTGGGCCCAGGATAGGACACATGGAGCAGATCTGCCCCAGACAACAGATAAACCTGCAGCCTGAAGGAGAACCAGCCAAGAGGACCCATAGACCTGTGAGTCTGACAATAAAAGCTTAGTGTTGAATGCCACTGAGATTTTTGTGGTGATTTCTTATGCAGCATTATTACGGGAAAAACTGACTGATATGGCCTCCTCCCTTTGCTATTCAACTCCAGCTTATAAAGTAGGGGGAAGATCATATTTAAATATGCTGCAAGAAATGACAACATCCAACACGTTCGTCTCTTCTAAAATTGCATTTCCAATTTGGACAAAAATGCTATCTGCCTTTAAATGAAGTTAGGCTGTGAGGGTTTATGGGTTTGACTTTTTTTTTTTTTTAATGTGAAGAGAAGCATAGTTCCTGTGGGTATTTTGGACTAACAGAAGTTTCCTCTATCATATTTGTAGAATGAAACTCAGCAAAGTGTTAAAACCACCCAACACCCAAACACCCTAAATTAAGTAGTCTGATAATTGAATTCTATGATATGTACTGAGGACTGTGCTCAGCCCTGTAAATTAATGGAGTGGGAATTAATGGTTAACTTTGACAGTGGATTAAGATATAAAGAAACTGGTATCAGAACAATTAGAGTAGATATAAATCAGTATTGACTGTTAAGCATAACCAAGGAGTTGCTATTCTTGTGAGATTATGGAGAAGAATTCCTGGTTTAAGATTTACATTATGTAATTGCAGAGCAAGGTATGGTTTCTAGGTCTCTCAGTTAAGCATTTTCATATTTAGTACTTTTGAGTTCAATATGGCAATGGGGAAATTTCCAGGGCTCTGCTGGTTCTCAGTGTATAAAAAGTGACCCATATTGTTACCTGGTCAACTGTTCACATTAAAAAGTGCCTTAACGAGGAATAATGTCCTCAGTAGGAAAAACGTCCTGGGCTCCCCACAGACAGATTTCTCATGTTTTAATCTACTGAGAACTCAGAAGATTTGTTTTCTATTTCCAAAAGCTCATGAAGCAGACGCTCTGCATGCTCCACCAATATCCCCTCAGACCCCTTTTCCATGTCCTGTTCCCAGTGTGCTTTCACTCTCAACAGCCAGCATCTGTACTTCTTTGGAGGACAGCCTTCATTTTTTCTCAAAAGATAATTACTCAATGTAGGGGAAAACATTTGTAAGAATAAAGTTCACCCAGTTTATTTTTCTCATCACTACATTTCCTCCTTCTTCTCACTACAGACCACAAACTCCTCTCATTCACACAGGCATGCCCCTTTGCCCTGTGCCTTTGCAGCTCCTCCTATCAAGAGATGGAGTCTACTTCTCCACCCCTTGAATCTGGGCTTCACCATATGACTGGCTTCGGCCAAAAAGACATCAACAAAAGTGACGCAAGGAGAGCCTTGAAAAGTACTTACTATTTGGGGCTTGCTCTCTCTTCCTGCTCTTGAAAACTCTACCAACACAACCCAGTGATTGAGCCCAGGCTTGCCTGCCGGATGATGAGCAATACCTGGTCGAATTACCTCCACCGCCCCTACCCACAGCCAGCCAGCCACCAGATCTGTGAGTGAAGCTATTGAGAACCCGGTGACCACAATGCATAGGTGAGCCCAGCCAACACTCTGATCAGCAATCCCAGTTGGGACCAGCCCAATTTGCCAAGACACAGTGTATTGAGGGGAAAAAAAAAAATGTTATTGTTATATTAAGCTGCTAAGTTTTGAGATGGTTTGTCAAAGTTAACTGATATAATAGCTTTTATCAGATTCCCAAAGCTGTCCATGGGTCCCTGAAAAAGAGTGAGAATCACTTCTCTGGAAGAGAATAAGAAAGAGAAATAGAAGACAAACAACACAATTGCCAACTAACACTTTGCCTCTGGGATCAAACTTTAAATATCCTCTAAGGTAAGAGTTTCATAATTACAACTAAAAGCAGTGACAAACAGAAAACAGAGTCTGATTTCTAGAAGCCACAGCAAAATGTTTTGTTATAGTCTGAATTGTATCACCCTGAAATTCATATGTTGAAGTCCCAATCCCCAGTATCTCAGAGTGTAATCATATTTAAAGATAAGGTCTATATGAAATGATTAAGTTAAGATGATGCTGTTAGAGTGGGCCCTAATCCAGTGACTGGTGTCCTTATAAGAAGAGGAAGAGGCACCAGGAGTGTGTGTACACAGAAGAACAACCGTGTGAAGCGGCAGGAAGAAGGCGGAATCTTGGCATCTGCAAGCCAAGGAGAGAGGCCTCAGAGGAAACCAAATCTGCCAACATTTTGATCTTGGAATTCCAGCCTTCAGAACTGTAAGGAAATACATTTGTTTAAGCTACCCAGTCTGTGGCATTTTGTTACGGCAGCCCTAGAAAACTAATGCAGACTCTTATGAGAAAACCTACACATGTGTTTTTCATCTTCAAAAAGTACCCAGCCTTGGGAAATATGGCTGGGTCATTGATTCAATCACTATTTGCAAATATTATAGGGTTTTTTGGTAATTTTTGTTTGAAAATCATGGTAAAATAGTTCACTGTCTTGTAATAGTCTCCAATGTCTCCACTTAAAGTGAGCCCCACCACATTTAGAAAAGTACAGAAAGTTACAGGTAGCAATGCTTCATTTAAGAGAAAGAAAAATAGTACATATACACACACTTTAAAATGGGTTTTATTTTTCCCAAACAAAAAAATTACTCTCTATTAAAAAAATGTTTATTCCATGTGATTTGGTCATCTAAAATATTTTAATGATTAAATAGAACATAGCTTTGTGATATTTAACAAAAATACAGGCTCTTATGGCAAAGTTTAAAACATCTACAATTAAGTGTGTAAAAATTACAGCAATTGTAAGTTATACTTCAATAAAAAAAATTTTTTTATTTATTATTGTTGACCTAATGTACAGCATAGTGGTGACTGTAGTTAATAATAATGTATTATATACTTGAAATTTACTAAAAGAGTAGATTGCAAGTATTCTCACCACACACACACAAAAAAGGTAACTCTGTGAGGTGATGGATATATTAATTAGCTTGACTGTGGTAATTATTTCACAATGTATATGTACACCGAAACATCACTTGTACACCTTAAATATATATAAATTTTAATTGTCAATAATACCTCAATAAAGCTGGAAGAAATTTTTAAGGGAAGCCAGGGGTAGTATGGAGTTAGGTAGATAGCAAGGACAATGTATATTTTTTTATAAATATTTTAATAAATAAATAAGTTAAACATAACTCAGAATCAGCAGCCTTTGAAAGGAGGCCGGACTCAAATTTACCTAAGTACTACCTCTGTTTCAAAAAGGCATAAATTCACAAATTGATAGTGAAAACAAGGTGGAAGAAAGACGAAGAAGGAAAGATGCTTAATCTAATTTTAAAAAGACAAACTGTTTAGATTTTTAAATTCTATTAGTAGTCCCTTAATGATATATAAACAATTAAGTTGCTAATTGCCAATGATTCTTATTTACTCACTAAATGAGGTAAACAAGGAAACTATTATACCTAGTAGTCTTTCAAAATATTTTAAAATATGAACATTGTGATAATTCTTAAATAATTCAGTAATATGATGATTTATATAAGTTGGGAGGGGGACTTCTTTCCTTTAAATAGAACAAAGTAAATTAAACGACATGACATATGTTAAAAGGCTTTGCGTGTAGATAAGCATATTCTTCTTTCCTACAGTGGTCATATTGTAACAAAGTCTGATCATTGTTCTCACTTTGTCAGCACATATGCTAAAATTAGAATGATACAGTGAAGATTAGCATGACCTCTGCACAAGGATGGCATGCAAATTCACAAGCTTTCCATATTTTGGAGGCAGTAAGATCACAGGCAAAGGTACTATACATGAGGACTATACTCTAGTTAATAAAGTTGTTTCCCTTAGGGGTAAAGGTTAACAGTTCTGATACCGCTATACGTGTATATACTGCAACTGAACAATTAAGTAAATGGATGGCAGATGGCAAAAGCCAGCTTTCTCACTGTTGAAGTGGAAGGTTACAGATAAGGAAGGAAAGGAGTTGGGCTACTCTACAATGGGGTAATGGTAATAGGTGGAGACAACAGTATGAACTCATGTTTAGTTTAACATGGATACAGATGGTTACCATAGACTGGGTGGCTTAAACAGGAATTTATTTCTCACAGTACTGGAAAAGCTGGGAAGTCCAAAACCAATCAATTCTGTTCCCCAGTAAGGGCCTTCTTCCTAGCCACCTGCAGATGGCCACCTTCTTGCTGTGTTCTCACATGGCAGAGAAAGAGAGAGAAAGCTCTCTGATGTTTCTTCTTATAAGGGCACTAATTCCATCATGAGGGCCCTCACCTTTGTGACCTCATCTAAACCTAATTACTTCCCAAAGGCCCATCTCCAAATACCATCACATTGGGGGTTAGGGCTTCAACATATGAATTGCGGGGAACATAATTCAGTTCATAGAAAGTGTTATTAGATTATAACCCAGAGTATAAAATAAATATCCATGAGTCCATACTGATATAAATAAATGACTGAATATGTAAATAAATGGGGGCAATAGAGAAATCTCTTATATAGAAGAATGCAAAATAATTTATATGGATATTCCACCGTCAGGAGATGGAGCATGACTTCCCAGTCCTTAAGTTTGGGGTGCACATAGTGACTTTATTCCAGAGAATATATTATAGAAAGGGAGAAAAAAAAGAGTAACTTTATACTGGAGATTTCTGACAAACACTATCTCAAGCCAGGTGATCAAGATTAACATTAACAGTCTTAAGTCATATTGATAGTATGTACTCTTGAAAAGACATAGTGAGAATGGCACTTTACATCTATGATTTTCCTCCCAAGAACACATTATTCCAGTCTAATCATGAGGAAAAATATCAGAGAAATCCCAAGTGAGGAAATTCTATCAAACACCTGACCAATAATCCTCAAAACTGCCAAGCTCATTAAAAACAAGGACAACCTGAGAAATTGTCACAACCAAGAAGAGCCTAAGGAGACATGGCTACTAAATGTAATCTGGTATCCTCAATGGGATCCTGGAACAGAAAAATGATATTTGGAGAAAACTGAGGAAATCAAAATAAAATATGTGTTTTAGTTAATAAAAAATGTATCAATCTGGGTCCATTAACTGAGACAAATGTACCTTACTAATAACAGGATGTTATAAAAAGGGGCAACTGTTGTGGGGGAGGTATACAGAACTCTCTGTACCATCTTAACAATAATTCTTTAAATTTAAATTAATGGTTCTAAAATTGAAAGTTTACTTTACAACTTTAATTATCTTCTGTACTGAACTGGGTATCAGAAGAGGTTCCTTCCTCCCTCTTTCCCTCCTTCCCTTCCTTCATTCTAAAAATATGCACCCAGCACCTACTTCTGTGCCAGGTACTGGGGCAGGTACAGAACCCCTGCATTTCTGGGGCTGACAGTCTAAATGGATAGGAGACAGTAAACAAAATAAAACAAAAATGTGGTTGGTGTCATGAAGAAAAGTATAGGGTACTGGGAGGCAGCACAACGTGGACTTTAGCCATTGGAGGTGCTGGTGATATTAGAGACTTCCCTGAAGAGTGACATTTTAAGCTGATGTAAGAAGGAGGCATAGTCATTAGTCAGCAAGAGAGTTCTCCAGGCAAGGATGAAGCATGGGCAAGAGGGTAGAGGGAAATGTCATTTATGGAAATGGAGATCAGATGTGAGGGAGATTTTGATGAGGGAGGATCGAGTCTGCCTTTGGGTAGCTTGATTTTGAGGTATTTCCATGTGGAGATATCGAGGCAGTAACTGAATGTCTAGATCTAGCATTCACAAGAGATCTCGGCTGGACACAATACATTTGGGAGTTGTCAGCATAGAGAGGCATTTACAGTCATGAGGGTGGATGAGATAGCCTTGAGAGAAGGCGCAGAGAGCTGTAAGAGGAAGGCACAGGACTGACCCCTGAGGATTTCTGATATTTAGAAGTCAGATGGAAGGGAGGAGACTAGAGCCTGAAAAAGGAAGGAACAGTCAAAGAAGATGGAGGAAGACTTTTTTATGAACTAGGAAAAGGGAGCCTTTCAAAAATGATGATGGCTTCTAAGAAGTCAAATGTCTTTAGAATTTAGCACATGATGCTCACTGGTGGTCTCAGCAAAAATAGTTTCAGTGTAGTGGTGGGTTCTGGGAGATGAGGAGGCTTCAGCTATGTGCGACAGTGTTGAATTTTACCTGAGTCCCGTGGTCCTGGAAAAAAACAGCAATGATTAAAGGAAATCCCTCACCCATCCACACTTTTGTGTTTTAGGAAATGGATTACTGCAAAGAAATACCCTTCCCCATATGACTTAGAGAAGATTCACACATGTTGACTTTGTTTACCTGTGACAAGGCCATACACAGACCCTCCAAATTCTCTCTTTGTCTCATAAATGATTAGCTGAACTATTTTGTCCCCACTGAGCAATGGGATCAAAATGCTTGTTAACCAAACTTTGGTTAACTTTTTCTCCTTCGTTAAGATTCCCCTAAACTTTGGCCCACCCACAGCCTGAGCCAGTATACAACCGTCCTCTAACAGCCCCTCTTGAGAACAGGCTGGCCTCAATATTCTCTGATCCACTGTCAGATCACAGCCACCTCCACCTGCACCCATTCATCCCCTTCATCCTACTTGCCCACACAGTTCTTTCTAGCTTGTTCACTCCTCCCTATAAAGGAAAAGCCCTTTTCTGCCTGACCTTTGAGATGCTCGCAGATCTTAGAGAAGGAGGGAAGCTGTCTCCCTATTGCAAAGTCCTCCTCTTCTTGTAATAATCCTTTCCAATAAAGTCTCTGCTTACCTAAGCCTGGATTTGTTTTTTATTTGACAGTTTGGATAACTCATTTGAGAATCCTGGCTATGAAGAAGTGTAGAGTTAAGGAAGTAGCTGAGGAGGGGCCAGATGGGGACTGGGGTTTCCTTTCAAGACCATGATTCTACGAGACGTTTGAGGGCCCATATAAAGAATCCAGCAGAAAAGGAGAAGTCGAAGATGTGGGAAAAAGAGAGAACACGAAACCCCTCCAGGCCCTGCAGTGAGTGGGGCTGAGAGGAATACCAGCCTTAGCTTGAGAGGGCAGTGGAAGAGACAGATCCTTCAGGGAATAGGCAGGTTTCACCTAAAGCCAGGAGGTGAAGTTTCAGAGAAGAGATGAAGAAGAGATTGCTGCTCTTAGAGGGAATTACAGAGGTAGAAGTAGAAGAGCTGGGTAGAGGGGAAGGAATGGTGTTCCCTTAAGCCAGTGGAGAAGAGATCTAGGGCAGTGTCAGGGCTAACAGTGCTCCCATCCTCTCTGAAAGCAGGGGCCTAGCTGGGCCTTTGACCCCAGTCTTTCCTGCTCCAGGCCACGCTCTCCACAGCCACTAAAGTGACCTTCCCATAATGCAAAGCTGATCCCTTTACCACTTCCAGGGACCAGATCATGTCCTGCCATTGTCCTGTGAGTCTCAACTATTCACAACAACAAATAAGGTAAAATCTCTCCCTTGACCCCAAGTCCTCCTGTAAGTACCATTCTTTTCTTTATTTCCAAGAAAAGTCTCTTGAAAGAGTACCTCCTATTGGCTCTCTCCACTCCCCCACCTACCGTCCACTCTTCAACCCCGATGCAGTCCAGCTTCTGTTCCTGTCACGCCATCGAAATGGCTCCTCCTTAACAATATCAATGGATTATTAACTGCCTCCCTTGCTTCAGGTGACTTCTCTGAAGTTTTTGATAACATCGACTGAAACTTAACATCTGAGACATTGCTATTTATTTAATTTATTCAATAAATATTTACTAAGCACCTCCAAAGCATACTGTTATACCTGCTTGGAATTCATCCACAGATAAAGACACCTGTCCTTATGGAGTTTACCTCCTAGTAAAGGACAGGGAGCAGGGAACATAAAAAACAAAACACAATAAAATAAAAAGTAAATTATCCAATATTTTAGTAGATGATAAATGCTATAGGAAATAGAAAACGTGGATCAGAGTAAAGAAGATCAGGAGTGGATATGGGGAGGCAGGTTGGATATTACAAAGAGCGGTCCCTTCCTGTCTCTTAGATCCCACATAGTGACACTTCTTTCCTTAATCCATACATTAAACGATGCTTTTCTTCTCACTCTTCACTCTCCCCTTATATAATTTCATTCACACCAAGGCTTCCATTGAAACCACATGCTGGCAGCTCCCAGATCTAATCTTTATCCACACGCCCCTCGGGCGCACACAGGGGGCCTCATCCTGTGGCAGGCTCTGTTAGAGACCACTGATTCTTAGTTCAGGTTAAAGCGCTGGACTCTGAATGATTAGAGCTGAGAACCCATCAAATGTCAACAACCCTCACACTTTCTTGAAATTCAAGGGCTGAGGTGTAGCAAAAGGGCTGGGGCATCTCTGCCAGAGCTGCTGCACCAAGGAGATAGTCAGCTCCAGGGAGATATCTTAAACCCCAGGGCCTGTTTTCTCAATTCCTGGTGGGACCTGTGACTGCCTTTGCCCCCCACATTACCTCCTGAGGCAAACATTTCTTCTCATTTTTCTACCTCCACCTCTGCTGCCATTTGCATTTCAAACAATCTTTTGGCTTTTAAACGTGTGTGTGAGTGTGCATGTGCATGCACATGAGTTTTTCTTAATCTGAGAGGCTCCGGGCTGCCTACTCTGCATCCCATTGAACCCTTCTGATGTCAAGATCCAATGTTTCCACAGCATCTGCCACTTAAGATTTATCCCTAATTCTTGATGTGTCCACCATGATCACACCAGTGACCCACAGTGAACCTTCCAAACGCTAGTACTTTCCACAGAAGATAAAATTATAATATCTGACAGCTGTGAGTTCATAAGAAGGAGCTTATAACACACCACTAATGAACAGAAAGAAATACTAGGGCTGGGGCAGATTCATTTGTCAAAGGGTATGTGGAATTGGAGAAGAAATTAAAACTTTGAGAGAAATTGAAAACTATCGTTGAAAAAGTATCTCCTTGGTAATATAATGATGTAGCATCTTGGAAGTGGCATTTGGAGACATCATAAAAGAAAATTTTCCTTTAACAAATGTTAGAAAATACTAATAAAAGAATCAAGGAATTTGGGACATAGTGAAGGCTAAATGTTTGGAGAAAAGTTTCTTTTATTGAAATAATTCACCCAGTAATATTTGCTTCACTGGGTAAAGATAGAAAAGGGATTTTTGCATCCCACTGCAATATATCAATTCTGAGTCTATTTAAAAAAGTACATTTAGTTCTCGGGTTCTGGCTATCAAACTTTCATCTCCCTAGACTGCCATAAAAAAAAAGAGAAAGGGAACTAACTTGCCATTGTTAAGTGAAAAAGAAACAAAAATGTAAATTTTAAAAGAATTTAAACCACCTATCCAAAAACTCAAGATCCATTATTTGCTCAATCAAGGAGGCAAAAGTCCAAATGAATTCATGAGGATAAAAATCTGACCTGAAGTGACATAATTAAATCTATACGCCAATAACTATAGTTTATTGAAACTGAAAAGCAAATTATGCTGCATCTTGGAATGATTCAATGTAGAACATTTAAGAATATAGGATGTATAAAATATACACATGCACACATGCACTGTGCACATGTGTGTGTGCACGCGCACGTTGGCGCATGTTTATGGTTGCTGGAGGTGGGTAAGATGCTTCTGAGAAATGGCTCAAAAAACAATCACTATGGTGGGATGTGAATTAATGAGAATTAAGGGGGATGAAGGAAGTTGGGAGAACCCAGGGGGAATAAGTGGCTTGCATTTTCTGGAGAGAGTGAGCAATATGCTATTTAGATATTCAATGAGATGAGCGGAGCTTAGCAAAAAGGACTGGAGGCAGTATGATGAATGTAGTCGCAAGATTCATCCATGTCCTGATCTTTTTCTGTGAGGCCCTACTTATTATAAGTACCTAAAGGCCAATTGATAGATTATAGTCTAGTCCCAATAGAGCCACAGAAGTTAAAGGGCATTCTGATCAGCCCAGTGGTGTTCTCACTATGGAGGGGTGAAGGGATTGAGCTGGAGGAGAGATAGAAAGACAGAGTGAGCCTCCACTACTACGACGGCCAAGGAAATGGGGAGAAGGGGAATTCCACAGGACTGATTGGACCTGAGGAAGAGAATAAGGGAAGGGGAAGACCTACTTATCCTCTAGGCTCCCAAGTGTCTGGCTTGGGTGATGGGAAGGGTATCAGTATCATTACCATAGATACAAGGTGAACAGCTGTGGAGGAAGAAACTAGATCAACCTGGAATATATTAATTCATGCCTGTGAGATCTACAGTTGGGGGTATCCAATGGGTAACATCATTCTGGATGTTAGCAGTCTCTTAAAACTTTATCCTCAGAGGCTCTGTAGCCTGGAATCACAGAAAAGTTCTCAGCTTACAGATGTCTGATGCCATTAAGCAGATAGTTAAAAAGATTTGATATCTAAACAGCTCTAAGATAGTTCTAAACACAAACATCTTACAGAGAGAAAAGAGAATTAAATGACACACTCAAGAGCCATGGAATACCATATTATGCTACTGAAGGAAACTGGCCACACCTTTATTATGGACTTTAGAGTCTGCCTGCCCCTACGTTGCATCTAGGGTTAGCAGCTTTAGCCAATAAAAACCCAGGACACTCAGTTAAATTTAAATTACTAAAAAAATACAAAATTTGGGACATATTTAAACTAAAAAAATACAATGTTTGCGATATAAACTGGAAAACTCTTTGCTGTTTATCTGAAATTCAAATTTCGTTGGGCATCCTGTATTTTATCTGGCAATCTTAATTGCAGCGTTATTTGCATCCTTCTTTAGAAAGGCACACAAAAAGCTATTTAAACATTAAATACGGTTTTCTGCATTTATTTTAGAAAAATAATTATATCAGTGTATTTATGGGGCATTTGGGACATTTCTCTAAGAGCATCACATTTCTCTCATGTTGCATGAAGAGATTATTAATGTGTCTTAACACAGAGAAATCAATAATTAGAAAGTTCTTTTAAATATAAGCAGCATCTTAAAGTACAAAACACAGAGAAATATATGAAATGTTAAGCCCAGGCCCAACTTCTACAGCAATGAGCATATCTTATCTGTAAACATTTTAGTTAGATAATAAATAGACTGGACTATGATCCATCAGAATAGCCTCATTACTTCCATAGGTGGAGGTGGGCCACAACTGGTTTCTAGGTGCCAAACCTTCCCATTGGGTCACCTGACTCCTATGGATTGGGTTTAGGGAGGTGTATGATTCAGACCCCTAAGTAACCATGAGCTAGAATGGCAAGAGTGGTAGATGACTCAAAACTAAAACTGACCCATTATTTCATTGATTAATGTAATACTTCCTTAAGCTAGGGAATATACATAAAATTCATGATAGTAAGAAAAATAGATTGACACTGTTTTATGCAAACCAGGACCTGTGATTACTAGTGTGGATGTCAATCTGCCTTTAATTGATTTGTTGTTTTAACTGGAAAATGAAGAGTCAAGTTAGACTCAATTTTCGTCTCCCCACTAGGATCAGTAGACATCGCCCAGATGTCACAATTGATTTCAGATCATTTTATATGACACCGCAATTTACTTAGAATCTGTTCATGAGATAATATAAGTGCAAGTGCCAAGAAAAATACTAAGTGCAATACAAATGCAAAGCGGCATTATTATTATTATTATATAGAGAAATCTGGCACTTTTCATAGGGATTGTGACAATAAGGGGTTAGAAAAAAACAGGCAGCATGATAGAAATGGTAGCGAAGGTGGGACTGTCATGTTCCTGAATTCTGAGGAGGTCTGAGTGGACAACCAAAGATTTGACCTTTGGCCTGTCCAAGTCAAAGTCAAATAGGCCCAAGTCAAATAGGCGTTTTTCCTCAAGGGAAAAAGCTGGTAGTGGTAACAGTGGTGTCAGGCTGTCTTTTCCAGCAGGTCCGGTTTGAGAAAAGTATGTGTGATCACAAAACACTAGTGGCAGCCTACTCTCACCCTGTCCCACCATATCAACCTCCCTCCTGATCTTTGCTCCTACTTCACAGCAACCCTTATCTAGCACGTTCACTCCCTTCACCCCCAAGCAATACCACTCTTTAACATATAGACCAAGTTCTACCTGTTGGGTGAAACCTTCTTTTACCAAGGCAGCAAACACAGATGGCCTGACACCAAATTCTAACAGCACTACAGCCTGTATTGTTCCCTCATCACACTTCCATTTATTCAACAAATCTGTATACAGCACCTATGATGTGCCAGGCACTGTTGTAGGTGTTGGGACACAGCAGTGAACAAAATCCACACAAAAAGTCCCTGGCCTCATGGATTTTACATTCTACTAATGGAGACAACTAACATATAAATAAACAAATAAAAGCTTATTAAGTGCTATGAAGAAAATAGATTAGTTTTTTTTTTTTAACTGTATCTCATGAGTTCGCCATTTAACTGTTCTGTGGCATCAAGCAGCTCTTTGACCTCTGGAGGGTCTCAATTTTCTCATCTCTGTAAGAAAGAGATTTGTAAGATCTATTTCTGCTCTGGAATGCTGTGTCCATCAGTTAAGGTTTAAAAACATCTTAGTGACGGATATATGGAGTTTTAAAACAAGGATTAAATTTATTTTTCAGTATGACCTAAACATTGAGGATAGAGTTAACATTATGTTCAAAATTAGACCATTTTCTACTCAAAAACAAATTTGTGAGTATATAAACACTTTTAGATGTATTCCTTTGGTACACTATTAAACTCTGTTTTCTGTTTCAGATTTTTAAACAAAATAGAGGATTTTTATTCTAAAAGACAGCAAGCAGATATTTCAAAGTCACTTCTAGGAATTCATTCTTTTTCATTATAGATGTCTTAGACTGAATCTCCACTGTATTTCCTCATAAAATGCTGGGCAAATAGATCCTAACTCTGTAATCTTATGTGGCTGAAGAAGAAAAGAAATGCATTCCCCTTTCATCTTTTAAACAGAAGTTCCATAACCCTGAGTATATGAAAAACCTTTGGCGTGGCCTTTTGTAGCTTTCTCATGATTGATTTCACTGTCTCCCTATTCCTGATAAGTCAACCATTTACTAACCCCAAACAAAGAAAGCTATCAATAAAAAACACAGATTCAGTGTGATCTGAGGAGTACAACAAAGATTCCTTCACCCAACATATCTTCCCTGAGATCAATGTCTGCGTGTCACAATTAGTGATCT